>NW_006998576.1:51329-197082 GCF_000164805.1 Carlito syrichta | reverse complement strand
CTCTTTCTTTTTTTATTCTTGAGTCAGGGTTTTACTCTCTCACCCAGGTTGGTGGATCATGGCTCACAGGATCCTCGACCTTCTGGGTTTAGGAAATCTCTTGCCTCAGCTTCCTGAGTTGCTGGGACTATAGGTGCATGCCACCATGTCCAGGCAAATTTTTAAAAAATTTTTTGTAGAGACAAGGTCTTGCTCTTTTGCCCAGGCTGATCTCAAACTCCTGGGCTCAAGCAATCCTCCAACCTCGGCCTCACAAAATGCTGGGATTATAGGCATAAACTACCGTGCTTGGCCTTTCTTATTTTGTTAGAGTACCTAAGTCTACCCCTTGGCAAATTCCCAGTGTGTAATACAATATTATTAACTATTATCATAATGTTGTTTACTACACTACATCTCTAAACTTTCTCATATGGCATAACTGCAAGTTTGTACCCTTTGACTTCTATCTGTCCATTTTCCCCATTTCCTCACCCCTGATAGTCACTGCCCTACTTTGTTTCTCTATATTCAATCTTTTTCTTTTTTGATTCCACAAATAAGTGAGATCCTGCAGTATTTGTCTTTTTCTATCTGGTTTATTTCACTTCGCATAATGTTCTCTAGGTTCATTCAAGTTGTTGCAAATGCCAAAATCTCCTTTTTTAGATGGAATAATATTAAGTTGTGTGTGTGTGTGTGTGTGTGTGTGTGTGTGTGTGTATCTATGTTTATCCATCTATCTATCATCTATCAATCTTTTGTATCTATCCTCTATCTTTCAATCTATCTACCTACCTATCTACCGACCTACCTACTTGCCATCTATCTCAACTTCTTTATCCATTCATCTGCTGACAGACACTTTGGTTGTTTTCATATATCTTGGCTATTGTGAATCATGCTGCAATGCACATGAGAGAGTAGATGTATTTACAAGGTGGTGATTTCATTTTCTTCAGGTATATACCTGGAAGAAGGATTGCTAGAGAATATGGTAGTTCTAGTTTTAATTTCTTTAGGAATCTCCATACTGTTTTCCATAATGGCTACACTAGTCTACATTCCTACCAGAAGGGTACAAGGGTTTCCTTTTCTCCATAACCTTGCCGACACTTGTTATCTCTTGTCATTTTTTATAATAGCCATTGTAATAGGTTTGAGGTGAAATCTTACTGTGGTTTTGATTTGCATATCCTTGATGCTTAGTGACATTGAGATTTTTTTCATATCCCTTTTGGCCATTTTTTATGTCTTTTTTATTTTTTGAAAAGTGTCTTTTCAGATTTTTTGCTTCTTTTAGAATCAGGTTTGTTTGTTTGTTTGTTTGTTTGTTTTACTATTGAATTGTATAAGTTTCTTATGCATTTTGGATATTAACCCTGTATCAGATAAATGGTTGGCAAATATTTTCTTCCAATCCATAGGCTGCCTTTTCGTTTTGTTGATTGTTTTCTTTGTTGTGCAGAAACTTTTTGAACTCACATAGTCCCACTTACTTATTTTTGTTTTTGTTGCCTGTACTTTTGATGTCCTACCCCCCAAAAATTGTTGCCAAGATCAGTGTCAAGGAGCTTCTCCTCTACATTTTATTTTAGGAATTTTATGATGTTAGATCTTATATTTGGGTCATTAAGCCATTTGAGATGATTTTTGTGTATGGTGTAATTTCATTCTTTTTCATGTGGATATTCAATTTTCCCAGCATCATTTATTGAAGAGACTATCCTTTCTCCATTGAGTCGACTTACTAAAGATGAATTGGTCATATGTACTTGGGTTTATTTTGGGGATTTCTATTTTATTCTATTGGTCTATGTATCTGTTTTTATGCCAGTGCCATACTATTTTGAGAACTATTGCTTTGTAATGTAATTTGAAATCAGAAAGTATGATGCCTCTAACTTTGCTTTTCTTTCTCAAAATTGTTTTAATTATTTGGGGTCTTTTGTGGTTTCATACAAATTTAAGAATTTTTTTTCTATTTCTGTGAAAAATGTCACTGGAATTTTATTAGAGATTGTGATGAATCTGTATATTGTTTTATGTAGTACAAACATTTTAATGATATTGATTCTTTAATTCATGATGTTTTTCATTTATTTGTACCTTCGGTGATTTCTCTCATCAATGTTTTACAAAGTTTTCTGCATACAGATCATTCACCTCTTTGGTTACAGTTATTCCTAAATAATTTTGTCTTTCTTTCTTTCTTCCTTCCTTTTTTCCTCCTCTCCCACTCTTTTATTTTAAAGATGTGGGGTACAATTCAGAGTTAGGTACATAAGTGGTCATTGTACAGGTGAAGTCTGGGCCTCTCATTAGTCCTCACTTCACCTGGTTTGGAATCAGGTACCCTTATTAATATTATAATGTGTGCCACTCTCCCCCCTCTGGCAGTGAGCCACTATTGGCAATCCCTTTCATGTAGTATTATGATAAATGTTCAGGGTCCACATATAAGTGAGAACATCTGGAACTCAGTTCTTTGTTTCTGTGATAGATCACTGAGTATGATAGACTCTAAATCCATCCAAGTTGCTGCAAAGTCCATAATTTTGTCCTTCTTTATGGCTTCATAATATTCCATTGTGTATATGTACCACATTTTTTTATCCTGTCCACTTTTCATGGGCACCACAGTTGGTTCCATGTTTTTGCTATTGTGCTGCAGTAAACATGTGTGTGCAGGAATCTTTCTTGCAAAATGATTTGAGTTCCTCCTGGTATATTCCTAGAAGGGGGATTGCTAGGTCTTATGAAAGGTTGATTTTTGGGTCTTTTAGAAACTGCCACACTGTTTCCCAGAGGTTGCATAGTTTACACTTCCATTGGTGGTGTAGAAGCATTCCCTTTTCT
The DNA here is from genome assembly GCF_000164805.1 of Carlito syrichta. NCBI lineage: Eukaryota > Metazoa > Chordata > Mammalia > Primates > Tarsiidae > Carlito > Carlito syrichta. The sequence goes on along the minus strand of NW_006998576.1, from coordinate 194,244 downwards.
CCATACTCTGTCCAGCATCTATTGTGTTTTGAGTTATTAATGATGGCCATTCTGAATAGAGTTAGGAGGTATCTCAGTGTGGCTTTGATTTGCATTTCTTTGATGATTAATGAGGCTGAGCACTTTTTATGTATTTGTTGGCTGCTCATATGTCTTCTTTTGAGAAGTGTCTGTTCATATCTTTTGCCCACTTTTTAATGAGGCTGTTTTTTTTTTTCCTTTTTGCATGTTTGAGATCCTTGTGGAACCTGGTTGTTAGGCCTTTGTCAGATATATAGTTGGCAAATATTTTGTCCCAGTTTGTAGGTTGTCTCCCCACTCTCTTGATGGTTTATTTTGCTTTGCAGAAACTTTTTGGTGTGATGAGGTCCTACTCGTCTATCATATCTCATAAGGCATGGGCCTTTGAGGTTTTGATCAGGAATTGGTTACCTATTTCAATTTCTGTAAGGGTGTCTTCTGCATTTTCTAAGAATCTTATAGTTTGAGGTTTTAAGTTTAGGTCTTTGATCCATTTAAAGTTGATTTTTGTATATGGTGATAGGTAGGGGTTCTGTTTCATTCTCCTCATGTGGTCAGCCAGTTTTCCCAGCACCATTTACTGAATAGGTTCTCCTCACCCCAGTGTTTATTGGTAAAGGCTTTGTCAAAGGTAGGTTGGTTGAGAAATTGAAGTTTTGTTTCCGGAATCTCTATCCTGTTCTATTAGTCTATATGCCTATTCTTGTACCAATACTAGGCTGTTTTGATTATTGTAGCCTTATAATAAAGTTTAAAATCCAGAAGAGTGATACCTCCTACTTTGTTTCTTTTGCTAAGAATTGTTTGGCTATTTGTGATCATTTATGTTTCCATATGAATTTCTTTATTGCCGTTTCCAGGTCTGAGAAGAACGATGGATGGTAATTTAGTGGGTATTGCATTGAATCTATAGATTGCCTTGGGTAGGATGGATATCTTAACAACATTGATTCTTCCAATCCATGAGCATGGAATATTTTTCTATTTGTTTGTGTCTTCTTTGAGCAATGTTTTGCAGTTTTTGCTGTAAAGGTCTTTCACTTCTCTGATTAGGAAGATACAAAGATATTTCTTTTCTTTTTTTGAGGCTATTGTGAATGAGATTGTGGTTTTTATTTATTTTTCTGCCTGTTTGTTGTTGGTATATAAAAATATAACTGTCTTTTACACGTTGATTTTGTACCCTGAGATTTTGCCAAAGTCCTTATCAGTGCAAGGAAGTTTTTGACAGATTCTCTTGGGTTTTCAAGGTGTAGGATCATATCATCAGCAAAGGAGGATAACTTAACCTCCTCTTCTCTTATTGGATACCCTAGAGTCTCTTCTCTTGTCTGATTGCTCTGGTTAGGACTTCTAATACTATGTTGAACAGAAGTGGTGAGAATGGGTGCCTTGTCTTTTTCCAGTATTCAGGGGAAATGCTTCCAATTTTTGTCCATTTAGCAATATGTTGACTGTGGGTTTGTCATAGATGGCTCTTACTATTTTGAAGTATGTTCCCTCTATACCTAGGTATTCCAGAGTTTTTGTCAAGAAGATGCTGGATTTTGTCAAAAGCTTTTTCTGCATCTAATGATATATCATGAGGTTCTTGTTTTTACATCGGTTGATGTATTGAATTACGTTTATGGTCTTGAGGATGTTAAATCAGTCCTGTATCCCAGGGATGAAGCCTACTTGGTTATGGATGGTTTTTGAGATGTGTTGTTGAATCTGATTTGTTAGAATCTTGTTGAGAAATTTTGCATCTATGCTCATAAGGGATATTGACCTGTAGTTCTCTTTGTTGAATCTTTATCCAGTTAGGGTATCAGTGTGATGTCAGCTTCATAAAATGATTTAGTGAGCATTCCATCTTTCTTGATTGCCTGGAATACTTTTAATATGATTGGTATCAGTATCTCCTTGTATGTTTTGTAAAATTTTGCTGGAAAGTAGTCTGGTCCAGGCTTTTTCCTGTAGGTAGTTTTCCTATAATGGAGTCAATTTCCTGGGTTGTTATTGGCCAAATGGGTCTCAATTTCTTCTTGTTTCAACTTGGGAGGTTGTATGATGTCAGAAAGTCTTCCATTTCATTTAGGTTTTTGAGTTTGTTTCCATACAAGTGTAGATAGTAATCTTTGATAATCTTTTTCATTTCTTCAGGGTTGTGACTTGACCTTTTGCATTTCCAACTGTGTTTATTTGGGCTTTTTCTCTCTTTTTCTTGGTCTGTCTGACTAGGGGTTCATCAACCTTGTTTATTCTTGCAAAGAATCAGCTCTTTGTTTTGCTGAAATTTTCTTGAATTTGTCTTCTGTGTCCTGTATTTGGGCTTTTACTTTGGTGATCTGGATTTTTCTGCTAAAAATAGAGTTTTGGTAGTCTTGCCTTTACTGCTCCCTTTGTGAGCTTTTAGGTTGTTAACTCGTGATCTTTCTATTTTCTTGATGTAAGTGTGTAGAGTTATAAATTCCCTTCTTAGTTCTGTTTACATGGCATCCCAGAGGTTTCAGTAAGATGTGTCTCTTTTTCATATGTTTTCAAGAATCTTTTAATTTCTGTTTTGATTTCTCTGTTGACCCAGGAGTTGTTCAGCATCATGCTGTTTAGTGTGAATGTCTTTGTGTGTTTTGGGGGGGGCGATCTTGTTGGTGGCGATATTTCATTAATTAATTAATTAATTTATTTATTTATTTATTTTTGAGCTGGAGTCTCATTCTTTGTCTCCCAGGCTGGAGTGCAGTGGCACACTCATGGCCATCGCAGCCTCAATGTACTGGGCTTAGGCATGATATTTATTTTTATTCCACTGTGGTCTGAGAAGGTGCATGGCAGTATTTTGATCTTGTGAAATTTGTTTATGCTTGATTTATGGCTGAAAATGTGGTTGATCTTGGAGAATATTCCATGTGATGATGAGTGGAATGTATATTTCATGATTGTTTGGCAGAGTGTTCTGTAGATATCTATTAAGTCCATTTGGTCAGGTGTCAAATTGAGGTTCCAGATCTCCTTATTGATTTTTTTGCCTTGATGATCTATCTAGTGTTGTTAGTGGGTTATTTAAGTCTCCTGTTATGATAGTGTTAGAGTCAACATTCTTTTTTAGTTTACTTTGTAGTTGCTTTATAAATTCTTCTGCTCCTGTGTTGGATGCATATATCTTTATGATGGGTATTTCTTGTTGATGGATTGAGCCTTTTATCATTATGTAGTGTCCTTCTGTATCTTTTTAAACTTTCGATAGCTTGAAGGTTGTTTTGTCTGATATTAAAATTGTGACTCCTTCTTTTAGCTTTTCTGTTAATGTGTATGTGTATATTTTTCATTTTTATAGGTGTGCTGTGTGCTTTGTTGCTTCTGTGTTCATGATTTTGTGAAGTGTATGATCTTTCTTTTGTTTCTTTTTTCTTCTGTGCACAACACCTTTTTAAGCATCTCCTGTAGAGTTGGTCTGGAAGCAGCATATTCTCTTAGCATTTGGATGTCTGGAAAGGATTTTAATTCTCCATCACTGCTTGGTTAGGTAGGAAATTCTTGGGTGAAATTGTTTATCTTTGAGAACATTAAAGATTGGAGTCCAATTCCTTCTGACCTGTAGTGTTTCTGCAGAAACTTCTGGAGCAATATGATTGGTCTTCCCTAGTAAGTAGTCTGAGCTTTTTCTTCTGCTGCCGTTAAGATTTTTTCTTTTATACCTACTTTGTTTAGGCAAATTACTATGTGTCTAGGGGTTGGTCTTCTTATAAGATGTCTTACAGGGTTTCTCTGAATCTCTTGTGCTTGTATAGTTATCTCTTTGACCAGATGAAGAAAGTTTTCTTGAATGACGTTATGAAATGTTTGTTCCAAGATGTTTTCCATTTCTCTTTCTACTTCAGATATACTGTTCAGATGTAGGTTTGGCTTCTTGATAAAATCACACTTCTCTTGGAGAGTTTCTTCTTTCCTCTCAAGGTTTTTTTTTAATAGATTGGTTTAATTTTGGTCTTCCAGCTCTAAAATTCTTCTTTCTGCTTGGTTGTTTCTGCTTCCTATGTTTGTCAGTTTGTTATTTATTTCTTGGATGGAGTTCTTTATTTCCGATACTTCTAAATATGCTTTCTTGAGTCTGTCTAACTCTGTTGCAATTTCATTTACTTTTAGCCTTTGCATTTCTTGGTTTTTGTTCATTCTATCAATCAATTCTCTGATCTCTGTAAGTACCTTCTGGGTATAGTTGTTCTTGGAGATAGCCATTGCTTGTGCTCCAGTAGCTATTCTTTCAGGCACTGGCTCTTTCTTGGAACTCTGAGGGTTACCAGTGATTTTTGTTGGGTTTTCCTCATTTGTAGCAGTTCTCTTTTTATTTTTTTATTTTAAAGATGTGGGTACAATTCAGGGTTAGGCATATAAATGTTCATTATGCATATACCCTTGTTGATGAGATGTGCTTGCCATCCCCCAGCAGATTCCCACTACTACCAATCCTGCCCCCGCCCTCCCCTGGCAGTTTCCCACTACTGCCAATTATTTTCTTATAATATTATGATAATTGACCAAGATCTGCTTATAAGTGAGAACATGTGATACTCAGTTCTTTGTTTCTGTCATAGGTCACTCAGTATTATAGATTTTAAGTTCATCCAGGTTGCTGTGAAGTTCATAATTTTATTCTTCTTTATGGCTACATAATATTCCATCATGTATATGTATCACATTTTTTTTATCCAGTCCTCTTTTGATGGGCAGCATGGTTGGTTCCATGTTTTTGCTATTGTGAACAATGCTGCAGTAAACATATATGTGAAGGTATCTTTTTCATAGAGTGATTTAGAGTTCCTCTGGGTATATTACCAGTAGGGGGATGGTGGGATTGTATGGAAGATTGATTTTTAGATATTTTAGGAATTGCCAAGCTGTTTTTCACATAGATTGTATTAGTTTACACTTCCACCAACAGTGAGGAAGTGCTCCCTTTTTGCGACATCCTCTCCAGCATCTGTTGTTTTTTAAGTTATTGATGATGGTCATTCTGACTGGAGTCAGGTGGTATCTCAGTGTGGTTTTAATTTGCTTTTCTTTGATGACTAGCAAGGCTGAGCATTTTTTCATGTATCTGTTGGCTGCTTGTGTGTCTTCTTTTGAGAAGTTTCTATTCATATCTTTTGCCCACTCTGTAATGAGGTTGTTTGTTTTTTTCTTTTCAGCACGTTTGAGGTCCTTGTAGATCCTAGATGTTAGGCCTTTGTCAGACACACAGTTGATAAATATTTTTTCCCAGTCTGTGGGCTGTCTTCCTGCTCTCTTGATAGTTTCTTTTGCTTTGAAGAAGCTTGTCAGTTTGATGAGGTCCCACTTGTCTATCTTATCTCTTATGACCTGGTCACTTGAGTTTTTGATAAGGAATTGATTGCCAATTCCAGTCTCCTGCATTTTCTAAGAATCTTATAGTTTAAGTTTTACATTTAGGTCTTTGATCCATTTAGAGTTGATTTTTGTGTATGGTGATAGGTAGGGGTCTTGTTTTAATCTTCTGCATGTGGTCAGTCAATTTTCTCAGCACCGTTTACTAAATAGGTTCTCCTTTCCCCAGTGGTTGATGGTGGAGGCTTTGTAGAAGATGAGTTGGTTGAGAAACTGAGGTTTTGCTTCTGGAATCTCTGTCCTATTCCATTAGTCTATATGTACCAATACCAGGCTGTTCTTGTACCGATACCAGGCTGTTCTGATTATTGTAGCTTTATAATGAAGTTTAAAGTATGGGAGTGTGATACATCCTGCTTTGTTTTTGTTTGTTTGTTTGTTTGTTTTTATTGCCAAGGATTGTTTTGGCTATTTGTGGTAGTTTATGTTTCCATATGAATTCCTGTATTGTTTCCAGGATTGAGAAGAATGCTGCTGATATTTTAATGGATATTGCATTAGATCTGTAGATTGCCTTGGGTAGGATGGACATCTTAACAATGTTGATTCTTCCAATCCATGAGCATGGAATATTTTTCCATTTGTGCCATCTTTGATTTCTTTGAGCTGTGTTTTGTAGTTTTTGTTGTAAAGTTTTCACATCTCTGATTAGGAAAATGCCAGGTATTTCATTTTTTGGTGGCTACTGTGAATGGGATTGTGCTTTTTATTTGGGTTTCTGCTTGATTATTTTTGGTGTATAGAAATGCAACAGTCTTTTGCACATTTATTTTATACCCTGAGACTTTGCCAAAGGCCTTTGTCAGTGCAAGAAGATTTTTGACAGATTTTCTTGGGTTTTCGAGGCATAGAATCATGTCGTCTGCAAAGAGGGATAACTTGACTTCCTCCTTTCTTATTTGGATACCACTGATCTCCTTCTCTTATCTGATTTTTAGCAGTTCTCTTATCTTTCTCTTTAATTCCATGGCCCAGTGGAAAATAGAGAAGCAATCACTGCTGATATTTGCTCTACTTTCTGTCCTTCCCTGAGGTGGGCCTCTTAGTTTCTTCAGTTATACAGTAAGGCTGGGGATGAGTGTTGTGCTATTTCTTTACAATTCTGAGTACTTTCTAAGGGGAGTGGGAGGGGCCACAAGGATTCAGAACCTACTGATGGGTCACAGTGCTTGTTATCTGGTGAATGGGCCATCTGGAACTTGCGCTCCATCTCCATGAAATATGACCTTACAATGGGTACACTTGTGTAGCCCCAGAGTCCAAGATATAGCATAAGAGAGAAAAGAGAGGAAAGAAGGAGAGTTAAAAGGGGGAAAAAAAGAAGAAGAAACACAAAAAGAAAGCACAAAGAGAGAAGAAAAAGAAGAAAGAAAAGAGAGAACCAACCATCCAACAAACGAACAAAGCAAACAAATGAGACAGAGAGAGAGAGAAAGAAACCAAAATGCAAATAACCCACTGGTAGAGATTTCTTAGCATTAGTGTATCTCTTTGAAAGGAGGGGAGCTCTGTCTTGCAGCAAATTTTGTGACTGCAGGTTTATTACTGCAGGTTCCATGTTTACTGTTGCAACTTGAGATGTTAGAATCTTTACCCCCTGCTGCCTCCAATTGATAGCCCGCTCAAAACTGTGGGGTGGTGGTTAGGGTGAGTTGACTCAGCATCTCTTAGACTCTCTTCTGCTTCCTTCCTCTCCTAGCATGGTCATAGCTCCCACGGTATGCAGTTCACAGCGGGGGAACAGGGTCTTCAGTCTCCACCCGGCCCTCCTGATCTCTTTTGCTCATTGTTAGGGGTGGGGGCAGGAGGAAGTCAAATAGGCTTTCACCAGCATCCTTCTGTCAGATCTGCTATATGCATCTATTACCCAGCAGCTGGCTCAGGGAGGGGAATGTGGGTCGTCTGGGACTCTACATCTGTCATTACCCACCAGAGCTTGTACACTGGGGGTGATCCTCTCTGGGTTTGTGGAGAACATCTCAAAAGCAATGCAGAGATCACCCCCTGGTCTTAGGATGCAGTTCTGCTGTTCTGTGGATGCGGTCATACCATGGGAGCTATGACCATGCTAGGAGAGGAAGGAAGCAGGACAGAGTCCAAGAGATGCTGAGTCAACTTCTCTGCCCAGGCTTTAGACTGGTTGCTTAGTTCCTCTACAAACTACTGTTCCTGCCACACACAGGGGTTGGGAAAGACAGCTCCCTCTCCAGCAAGTACCACAGTCTCTAGATCTCAGGTCTCAGTGGTGGGGCCTTGCAGTCTATCCTGGTGCTGGAGGTGGTGATAGTGAATCTAGGTGCTAGGTGATGCCCTTACCCAACTCTTCTTCAGGACTTTGCCTCTGGGTCCCTTGCTGTGCTCCCTCCATGGCCCTTTGCTGCCAGTGTCTAGCCTGGTATTGTAGTGGTGGGGCAGAGCATGGTGCCAGCAGTCACTTCTGGGAAGGGCTTTGCTGACTTTTGTAAATGGCACTCAGTTTCCGGCACTCTGGGAACCACTAGGGCCCAAGCAGAGCAGCTATGGCAGCAGCCATTTCATCAGGAGAGCCCTAGCCATTTGCTCCTGAGTTCCTACTCAGTTAGTCCACTTACACACAGACAAGCATGCAAATTCATCCATACACTCACTCACTTACACACAGACTCACATGTAATTTTTTCAATGCTATTATTAATGGGATTATTTTATTGATTTCCTTTTTTGGATAGATTGTTATTGGTATAAAGACATACAACTTTTGTGTGCTATTTTTGTATTCTACAACTTTATAGTATTTGTTTGTTAGTTCTAATAGTTCTTTAAGATGGAATCTTTAGAATTTTCTACATATAGAATTGTGTCATCTGAAAACAATTTAGCTTTCTCTTTTCTGATTTGGATTTTTTTTCCTTTTTCTTGCATAATTGCTCTAGCAAGGACTTCCAGCATTATGCTGAAAAACCTTGGTGAGAATGGGCATCCTTACCATCCTACTGACCTCAGAGGAAAAGCTTTCAAAACTTCACCCTTGAGTATGATCTCATGTGGGTTTGTCATACATGGTGCAGAATGTTTTTGGCAGTATTCATCTGATTTATTTTTTCCATATTTGACTTTCAAATATTTGAATTTGACAGTATTTACCCACCTCTTCAATAATATGAGGCTCTTGAAATGCATCAACACTAATCACTTCCATTCCAACTTATAATACTATCACTCCACAGCATTTTACTTCTCAATTCTTGATCATTTTCCCATTTATTATAGCTATTTGATAGACACAATGCTTATTTGAATTTACTGACATTGCTCACCATTGCTTTTTGCAGCTCAGTTCCTCCATTTGTGGTCACTTTAATCTACCTGAATTATATCCTTTAGAATTTATTTAGTGACAGTGTTTTGGTAAAAAACCTTTAGTTTTGTCTCGACGGGTTTTTTTTGGTCCTGATTTTTGGAAACTTTTTCTGATTATAGAATTCTAGTTGACAATTATTTTATTTCAGCTTATTTAGTTATATTTGTTACCTTCTGACTTCTATTGTTACAAAACTAGCAGCCAAACTAATTATTTGGTGATGATCTCCATGGCTTCCTTTTAAGATCTCTTTCCACCTAATGTCCTGAAATGCTAAGGTAACAAATCTGGGTGTTAATTTGGGTGTGTATTTGTTGGGTTTCCTATGACTGTGCATTGATGTATTTCAATAATTCTGGAAATCTTTCAGCCATTATCTGTAGAACATGCCCTATTTCCTTATTGTATTATTCTAGAATCTCATTAGGTAGAGGGTAGGACTTTTAAAATATTTTTTACTTTTGTTAACTGGTTTCAAGATATACATTTTAGAAGTCTTGGTAACGCCTTGCTTTCTTACCAAATCTTTGGTGTTTTTGCAATTTTTTTGAAAACAATATCAGTATTATAATTTTTGTTTTAACCATCAAATATAATTTAGAATCCTTAAGAGGAGAAGGAGCGCCTATTGTATTTACCCATATTTTGGCTGACTATGTTAATTTTCTCCTTCCTCATATTCTAAGGTTCCTTATTTTATTGTTTTCTTTCTGTTTAGAGATCTTCCTTTAGCCATTCTTTTAGGGTAAATGTGCTGGTGACAGATTATCTTAATCTTCCTTCTTCTGAGTATGTTTTATGTATAATTACCAAGGTTTTTAGTTGTACTTAATGGGGAGAATAAGGAAAAGTATGCCTACTCTATCTACCCAGAAGCAAAAGTCCCCCACTTCCCAATGCTTCTTTTTTTTTACATTGGAATTTTTAGTGTTTTTTTCTTTTTTGTAAATTCCATTGAGAAGGTTTGTCTAGACAATGAATCCATCATTTGAAGGCACTAGAATGTGCCTAATTTTCATGTTTGTTATTTTTGCTTGGAAATTGCTCATTTTTTACTAGAAATTTATCTGTGGGAGATTACTTGCAGCCTGGGTTGAAGTTGAGGAGTTCCTGCTAGTCATTTTGGAGCACTACCTGTCAAATCCCACTTCAAATTAATTTTTTGATGGTTTTCAGACGACATAAATAATGGGAACCCAAATCCACATGAAATCCTACTTATGGTTATGAATCCCCAGAGCATTATTTTACTCCATTCATCCTTAGGGTTGAGATAGTAAATTTCCTTGATGTTCTTTTCAGTGGATCATCACTATGGGTAAAGTTCTTTCGAGTCTTAGCTTTTTATGGGCATTCTCCACCTTGGGTGTGCTCTTGGCTTTACCTTCTACCTCCTGTACCTGGTATAGTCATTAAAGTCCCTGAGGATTCTAGGTTTTGGCAAAATTCTCCAGGGTGGATGTTGGTTTTGGTACTTCTAGAGTTTTGTGTCTCTCTCCACTCTAAGTATATGCCACTTAAAGTTGGAATATACTTTACTTTTATACAAGCTTAAAGTACAAAAATATTTTTGAAGGTTTCTTATCTATTATTTGAGTTATTTTATTTTGGTGGGTTTGTCAAGGAATCTAGACTACCAAATTGCTGGAGAATTTCCTACAATATACGATTTATTTTATAAAATTTATCTTCTTAACATATGTCTCTTAGCTGAATATTTTGCAGTCTTAAAATATGTAACAATTAACTATTTTAATCATTTCTTGGGGTTTTTTCCTGAATTGTTTAAAAATGTTACTCTCAAGTTACCATAAGGTTTATTTCTCTCTCTTAATTTTATAATATAAAACAGTCTATTTAAAAATGATCCTTTAAAAAGCTGTGCAGTCAGCCTCATATGAGTAGATATCATGAAAGTGATGTGGTTTGTTTTTTTGTTTTTTTGTTGTTTTGGGCTGCATAATCACCTTGGGGTCTCTGTCTCTGGTTTGAAATTTAAGAGAGAGAACTTGGAGATCAGAGGTGATTTATTGTCTTATTTACACATAAAGTGAAGAGGAAAACTCATCCTACACTTAGCTGGAAATGTTGATGAAAGATGTTATCCCTCAAAAAGCAATTGGGACTATGAGGATTAAAAATGAGACCAGAATGTACATAAAGGCTATTCCATCCAAATTAACAAAATTCAAGGAAATAATTATGTTAGAGTGAAAGAAGGTTGCTTTTTCCTAGGTCTATTGAGCATCAGTCTGAGAACAGGCTCAGGAGACAGCTCAGGAAGATACACATCTAGCCACGTCCACATGTGCACACACACTTACATAACTACACAGACATACACACTGCAAACATGCAGACAAAATTAAGTTGTTACAGAACTGGGGGAATTCTGGCAAGTGAGTCACTGGTTTTTGTTATGTCCCTCTCCCTGCAATCCTCAAATTATTATGTGCTCATTAGAAAAACATTGGAAAGTCCAGAAAAATCACCCATAATGTTACTTCTTAGTAAAAACAATGGCAATATTTTGGCATATTTATTTTCTTCCTTTGTACTTATTAAATATGGCTCAGCTTATATGAATAATGACTCTCAGTCCTGCTTTACTTTTCCACTTACAATTCTATATTATCATAGTAAAATATTCTCTCATGTGGGTGGTTCACAATTTCCCCCAGGGCGTTCTTATTAGACATTGAGGTTGTTACAGTTTTCCAATAACAAAATGAGTCATTTTTGTCTTTTGTCTTGGTCCCAGGAAAAATAATTTTTAAAAATGATGAAATCCCCAATAGTTTCAAGGTCATCCATCAACTTGTGACTCTTGCATTCTCCATGGGGTTTTTTCCACCTTCACCTCCTACCCTTATCTTGACCACAACAAGTTTTTCAGAGGATTTCTTGTAATCACATGTGGTACATGTTCTCCTTGAGAGGAATTCCAGGAAATTTTTAAACATTTCCCCATTTCATGATATTTCAGATGCAATTTCAGCCCACTGTTGTATACATGATACGTTGATACCTTGTGAAAGTACAGAATTATTCTGGGTCTACACTGCAGGTGGGCATTTGAAATAAAGCAATTGAGCACTTGAAATGAAGTTAAACTGACATATTCTATAAGTATAAAATATATAATGAATTTCAAAGATGTCATATAAGAAACTTAAACAAATTATCTTATTTATAATATTTATATTGCTTACATAATGAAATGATATCTTGAATATATTGGGTTAAATGAAATATTTTATTACAATTAAGTGTAGTCATTTCTTTTTACTTTTTAAAAATGTAGCTACTAGAAAATTTAAAATTGCTTACATGGCTTGCCTTTGTGGTTGGTAGTGTATTTCTGTTGAACAGGTTGATTTAGAGCTTCCTTGGTGAATCTTGAAGCTGAAAGTCAACCACATGGCCCAGGTCACGTACCACCATTCCCCCCTGGAAAGCTCACCCTCTATCTGTGTCTTCCTCAATCCTCTAGAATCCTGAATAAAGGGGAAAAGCATGTTAGCAGGTTTCTTTCTGCCTCCACCCCCCAACTCCCAACATTTTCATGGTGCATGATCCACGTGGTGCATGAATTACATACAGCATGTGGAAACAGAATTAGGTGGTGAAAAGGACCTAACTTGGTTGGCTGGTTATGTTGTTTTATTACTTGTCAGGCCCATTCTGCATTAAGTTGGAAAAGTGACACATACTCCCAGGTGAAACAGATCTAGCAGTACAGTGCTCACCGAAAGCTCTGTGGCTTTGGGCTTTGACTGGAACTTTGAGTCATTTTCTTCTCCTCCACTGAACTTCAGTCATTCCTTTTGCAAAAACCCCAAAGCTCCCTTGTGCCTGCTTTCAGAGACTCAGTGCTGGGACCCCACAGACTTTACTGCCGTTTCAGCTGCCGGGAAGATAAAAAGTAGTGCATAGCAGAGCTCTGAGCAACTCAGGAGGAGAAGGTTGAAGTTGGCATGTTTGGATTCAGCAGGAGCCCGAGATGACTGAACCAGCTTCTTTAAACTCAGCAGTTTTGCAGGCCTGCCAGACACTTCAGCCTCCCAGAAAACTCAAGGACTTGGACAAAAATAGTTGAGTTCACAAATAATAGTTGACACACAATCCTGAGCCCTGCTGCAGCAGTGTGTCTGTGTCCAGGCCCTCACTGGGAGATGGCACAGAAACAGCACAGAGCCTCTTGGCTGCGAGCCAGCCTCTGGGTAGTGCTGTATGTGGTTCCTGGTGTCTGTACTGTTAGGACTCCAAGGGCAGCTGAGGTTACTCATTGCTCTAACCTGCTTACAAAACTGGTCAGGCTCCCATCCAAGCAGTTTCTTCCTGCTTTCAATTATTTTTCTAGGGAATCTCTGTGGGTGCAGAGTCACATTTCCTGCCATGTTTGTTTAGTCTCTTTTTCCACCAGCCCCTTTTCTTTCAGGCTGGTAGAGGCAGAGCCTTTCTTGCGGCTTGATGCCAGTTGAGTCTCTTCCAGATGTAGCTGAAGGGGGCTGACAGTTTCCCTTATGAAGCAAGAATTTTCAGGCTAATTCCTAGGAATTGAAGTATGGGGGAAGAGGCATACACTTGCGTATTCCCTATTCATGCATATAACACATTTGCGTGTCTTTTTGCTGTAGGCTAAGCTCTGTGCTAGCTTCTGAGCGCTCAGATGAATCAGGCATAAATTCAGCCTTGTTGACTTTTACAGCCTATGAAAAGTGACGAGTGTCATCAAAGAGGTCACACAGGGGAACCGGGAGTTCAGTGGAGGCATGGATAGCTTTGAGCAAACAGAAATGGGAGAAGAAATTATGGACATTTCATGAAAGTAACATTTGAGCTGGCAGGAAAGAATAAGTATGACTTGGCTCTAGTACAGGGTTTCTCACTCTTAGCACTATTGGCATTTGGAACCAGATAACTCTTTGTTGTGGGGGCAGTGCTGTGCATTGTAGGATGCTCAGTAGCTGCCCTGGCTTTTACCCACAGCACATGAATAGGACTCTATCTAGTGACAACCAAAAATGATACCCTACTAGTGGCTTTTACCCACAACACATGAATAGGACTCTATCTAGTGACATCCCCTACTGGGCAAAATCACCTTGGTTGAGAGCCACTGCTAGAAAGAAATAGGCAAAATAATGTTCTAGAATGAGTAAAAAACACAAGCAAAGGATAGGCCCTGCATGGATACAGCAGGTACTTCAGTTTGCCTAAAATGAAGGGTGTGTGCACATCAGTTTTGTTCCACAGTGTATCCCAAGCATTTGCAGTAGAGTCTGGCACATAGAAGGAACTCAGTAGTGTGTGCTGAGTGAAAGAAAAGGGATCACTCTGTAGAGGCATGGGAACACAGAAGAGTCAAGGGAGGATGTGGGAAGGAATTGAATGGTTGACATTTTGGAGATGAGTGTGAGGCATATAAACAGCCAGGTAGAGAAATACAGCAGATAGTTTTACTACAGAGGCTGAGCTTAGGAGAAAGCCACCATGTGAGAAATGTGCTCATTATCTGCACATGGTCATGGTTGGATGAGACTAGCAAATTGAGGCCTATACGAGCAGAAGGCCAAGTTGAAATCCCTCAATGGCATGTACATTCACGGGTACATAAGAGACCAGTACCTGTCCATTTATCTTCTTTGTTTAAGCTTTATTGAGGGATAATTGATATACAAAAAAGTACACACATTTAGTACATGCATCTTGATGACTTTGAACCCCCACAGTCAGGTATTAGACATATCCATCAAGGTGGTTGTTTACTATTACTCATTTTCATCTTGTTTTCATAATAACAAATCCCAATTTTTGCTAGACAAAGTTATCTGGTATAAAGACTGTGTATCCCAGCTTCCCTTATTACTATATGTGGCCATGGAACTAAGTTTTGGCCAAGAGGTTTAAGAATACACAACTATGGGCCAGGTGTGGTGGCTGATGCCTGTAATCCCAGCACTTTAGAAGGCCAAGATGGGAGGATTGCTTGAGCCCAGGAGTTTGAGACCAGCCTGGGCAACATAAAGAGACCTTGTCTTTACAAAAAAAATTTTTTTAAACTAGCCAGGTGTGGTGGCACATGCCTATAGTCCCAGCTATTTGGAAGACTGAGGCAGGAGGATCACCTAAACCCAGGAGATTGAAACTGTGGTGAGTGGTAAGCCACGATCCATGCCACTGCACTCCAGCCTGGGACACAGAGTGAGACTTTGACAGAGAGAGACAGAGACAGAGAGAGAGAGAGAGAGAGAGAGAGAGAGAGAGAGAAGATATTAATAAAAAAAGAATGGATATGCCATGTAATAACTTTCAAAATCTTGTCCTAATAGACATTTGGCATGCATCCTTTGTCTTCCTTTTTTTTTTTTTGGTCTCATGTTCCATCGCTTTCTGGAATTCTGATGTAGAGGGTTGGCATTCTAGAAGCCTCCTCAGACCCTGAGGATGAGTGTTCAACCTAAGGATGGAACAGTAGAGGCTGGCATGGGGCCAAGGCTCTAGGTGACTTTTTGGACCCACCATACCACCTGTGGGTTGCTGGTCCTCAGACTTCAACGTGAAGGAGAGAGAAATTTCCATCTTATTTAAGCCACCATTATTGTGGGTCTCTGTTGCTTGTAGCCAAACTTGATCCCAATTGTCAGCATAAAGAACAACAGCAAAGAAGAAGCTGCCAGATAATTTGAGTTGGGGTTACACAGTGACATGGAGACAAGGAAGGGCAGACTTCAGAAAGGAGGTGACCACAGTGTGGAAAACGATGAGGTCTGAGGACAAAGATTGGACAGACCAGTGATGGCTTCAAGTAAACATTGTCCCAGGTTAACTGTAAAGCAAATGTTGTGTAGAAACTCCTTGCAGCATCTGCAAATGCCATGGCCAACTAATTGAGCTACGTCTTGGGATCTGGGAAGAGGTTATGTATCATGGAGAGAGGAAAAAGAATTTGCAGATTCACTTCATTCCGTACAAACTGTATCAGTCTTCAGGGAATTAAAGACCCATAATCACCATGAGAAAGATTGTCAAGATAGCTAAAGAGGGGATCCAAGCGTGAAGGTTGAAGAATGAATGAAGAGGCGAGTGCCCTTGCTCAGCCCAAACATCTTTTCCTCCAGTGGGCCTTCCCTGAACCCTTGTTGCAGTCTCTCTTTTTCCTCCATATTTCGCTCCAGTTTTTATCTACACACGTATTTGTATAATATCTGTCTTTCCCCATGATTTGCAAGTTCCATGAGGCATTAGATCTTGGCTAGTTTATTCACTGCTGTGCCTTCAAGGCCTAGCCTATTGCCTGGCAAAGCATAGGAGATCAATTTAGTGCATGAATGAAGTTTCTCCTTGCAGTATTGGCACAGAAACTTTGGATGTTTCACTTAATTTGTTCCTTGTGTGGGGGAAAATGGGGAGACTTTTCTGATGTCACTCTTGGCTTCTCAGTGTTTTCATTTTTAAAAATTGTAATCAAGAATAGAGACAGGAATGTGGAATTTTTACTCAACATCTACTTGTTTTAGGGGTGAATGGTATTTTACTTAAATACCCACACGTTGAGGGCACAAGGGCAACAGTTAGTATATTAGGACTGTGACTTCTCCAAGGAACTCTCAGAATCTGGAGAAGGGCAGAAGGATTCAGAAGTTCCCGGGAGCACCTTCCAGGGTAAAGGCACTCTAAAAGGTGCTCTAGATCGATACCTGTTAGAAGACTATTTCAGGTACAGAGGAAAGGCAGCATTTCAATTCTCCCCCATTCTGGTCTCTACTTCTCTGTTCTTACCCCCTCACATCCCTATTCCAGTCCTCTGTCTCCAGTGAGAGTCAACCCTCTTCCCAACACACCTCAGGCACTCCCACTCTATGTCTTGGCTCAAGTGGTCCCTCCTCCTGAATGCCCTCTATCTCCCTGTCCCTGCCCCCCAAACTGCCCATTCTCAGGACTCATGTTAAACTCTATCCTCTCTGGAAAGCCTTCCCAAGTCACCTGGCAAGCACTTGTCTTTCTCCTACAATGCCTACTGTCTAATCTTCCTTTGAACATCTGCACACTCTGTCTTGTGATGTTACCATTATTTTCAGAACTACCTTGTACATAGAAGACATTACTAAATAGCTGTTGTTGACCGATTGCAGCATCCTGCTCCTCGGGTATCCTCTCCTTTTTCTGAAATGGAGAAACACACACCACACACACACACACACACACACACACACACGACAGCTGCAACCCACGCAGCCCCTGGTTACATGCTTTCCAACTTCTCATCTTGGACTGTCAGACAGACATACTACAAAAAAACTGGGTACTTAATTTATTTTCCTATCTAAAAAAAAATTCCATAGTGGCTAGTAACATAACTAGAATAGATGAGTATAAGTAAGATGCAGGTAATTGTTTCACAGCAAGCTTTAAATAAACACATAAATTTCAATGTCTCTTTTTATTGAATTTCCCCGCATGTTGGAATTGATTTGAGATCTCATTGAAGCATAAACTATAAACTAGCCTCTGAGGCTTTTAAATCCAAAAGGTGGGACTAGAGATAATAGTACAGTCAGCCCCTTAGAGGAGCACACCTATCTGGCAGGGTGGTTAGCGGATTATATTTTGCCAGCCAAAGAATGACAGCTTCATTCTCAGCAAGCTGCCAGGACTTCCCCTCAGCTGCCCTTCCTTGTCTCATCTCCGTTGTCAAAGGCTTTCGATGACTAGAGGGGCACAGGCCATGGTCAGAACAATAACCTCTTGTGACATAATTATAATTCTCATGATCAGAAACTCCTTTCTCCTTTTGCAATACTTTTTCTCAGGACTGCCCTAACACCCTGCTTCAATTGCATTAGGGCTCATTTTAAACAACTTGGCTGCTTAGGTGCATGCTCAGTTTATTCTGAGATTGAAGTAGATCCACATTTAATGATACTAGGGTAATACAGGCAAAGGAGGCTCTGGTGAAAGTCTTGGGACACGCTTTTAAACTGTTACAAATGTCTCCAAGCCATCAGCTTGCGCAAGCACACCTGCCATGATTGCATAGTCAGTGTCTTCCAAGGCTGCTCTCTCTTAAGAAACTTATATCTTTTTTTTTTTTTATTAATCAATATTTTTTATTATGATTTTGTGGGGTAGAGTTAAGGGTTAGGTGTACAATTATGTTTCATTCAGGCACCCTGTTGATAAGAGGTGTTTCCCCATCCCCAGACAGATATTTGCAGCTGTTAATCCCTTCCCCCTCCCCCCCATAGTTTCCCAGTACCATCAGTTATTTTCTTATAGTATTACATTGGATGAGAAACTTATATCTTTAAGTGTCAGTTTATTGGTCTATAAAATGAGGTGATCTTAGCATACATTCTGCAGTGTTGAAAAGGTTAGATAAGTAAATGCTTATACAGTACTTAGCACAGTCTTGGAACAGAGTAAATACTCAAAAATATTAACTATGTTTCTTATCTCATTACCTCAGTGCTTTACCATCTTTAAAGAATAATGTCAGTGGTTTATTACGAGTTTAAATTTAGTGATTTTAGTTCTTTTGAATGTCTATGCTTGTCTGTCTTGATAAAGTATTATCTTTATAACATAAAATGAGACATATAATTGAGCAGGAAAATGTGATGCTCTCTTTTTATTCTCACTTAAATGTACTTAGAGAACATCTAATTTTTCAGATCATAGGCCATTACAAAGGCCCTATATTTTACCTGTTGGCAACTATCCTAATTGCAGGGAGAGTACCAAAGAGAAAATATGCATCTCTAAAGAGCCAACCTCACTAACCTCACCTCTAAAATGGGGGCAAATGCCAAGTGAACAATGAATTTATGGAAACTCAGATATTTCAGAGCAAACCATGAGTTTTCTTTGAAAACATAGGAAATAATCTTTTCCCAAAATATGTTTCAGAAAAGCTCGAAAGGAATACAAATCCAAGGGACACGCTTCTATTTTTATTTCATAAAATGATGTGATGGAAGTAATTGCTTAGAACCATGGCAGCATTTGGTTCTCTAAACAGAGCAGCGCTGATTGAATGGTGTAGAGATGGTGGACTGCCCTGGGAAAGACAATTCTGGGATCGCAGGTTATGCATCCCACTCTTTGTGAATTTCCTCAAGGAACAGGCCTGAATTAAGATGAGATGTTGCTGAAGTGAGAAGAGCTAACCACCAAAAGCTTAGGTGAAAAAATAAACAGATGCATACATTACTTGAGGTCATTAGCAAACCACAGCCTGCAGCCCAAATCTGGCCTACCACCTATTATTGTAAATAAAATTTTATTGGAACACAGCTGTGTTCATTTATTTATGCATTGTCTATGTTACAACAGCATTGTTGAGTAGTTGTGTCAGAAACTATATGGCCCATAAAGCATAAAATATTTACTACCTGGCTCTTTACAAAAAAAAAGTTTGCCTACTTCTGTTCAGATAAAAATTTATCAATTCTGCTCAACTAAGGAACCATAAATAATATTAAAAAGCAAATGATAAAATGAAGAAAATATTTACAACATGTGTAATAAATAATGCGTTAGTAGTTTTAAAATAGCTCTAAAATATAGCAGCAACAAAATGTAAAATACAAAGACATACTGATTTCTAAATCAATAAGAAAAATATGAAAGACATCAGCCAAAAAATGGACAAAGGCCACTAATAGCCAATTCACTAATGAAGAACTAAGACGGGCTTGTGACCTTTTAAAAAACTGGTAACACCACTAGTAATCAAGGAAATACAAATTAAAATTATAAAAATATTGGCCAGTAAAATGGCAAAAGTTTTTTTTTCTTTTTTTAAAGATAATACTCAAGGTTGACGAAGTTATGAGGATAAAGGACTCTCATACATTCTAGTGTAAAGTGGGGAAAATTTTCTAGAAGAAATTTGGCAATATGTACCCAAAATATTTAAAGTTGTGCTTTTCTTTTGACCTAAAAGTTTCTCTCCTGGGAATTTTTCTTAGGAAATAATTGAACAAGGCATGATGATATGAACACAAAGGTATTCACAGCAGCAAATTTAGAAGCAACCTAAATGTGAATAAAACAGAATTGGTTAAATAACATAGGGTACATAAACTATATTTTTATGCAGGCAGCCTGTAATCCCGCGCCTTTGGGAGGCTGAGGTGAGTGGATTGCCTGAGCTCGCGGGTTCCAGACCCGCCTGGGCAGCGAGACCTCATCTCTACAATAAATCAAAAAATCAGCCAGGCGTGGTAGCGCATGCCTATAATTCCGGCTACTTGGAAGGCTGAGGTGGCAGGATCGCCGGAGCCCAGCAGGCGAGGCTGTGGTGGCCGGAAAAGGTCACTGCACTCCAGTCTGGGTGACAGAGTGAGACTCCAACTCAAAAAAAAATAAAAAAAATTATGATACTGTGTTATGCTTATTGACATGAAAAAAGCTTCCCAATTAAAAAATATATCAGAGCCAACTGGAATGACAGAACCTCTAGATTATAGGATGAGTAACATGAGGCTCAGTAATAAAAACACCATGTTATAAACCCATCAACTGTCAGAACTGGAAGTGACCTGATCAAGTCCAGACCCCTCACTCTGCAAATGTTGAAGTCCAAGGCCCAGCGAGGAAGTGAGTTGACTAAGGTCACACAACCAATCGAGCTGAGAAGAGAGTTGAAGTTGCTATGAAAGAGTATGTTTATGGTCCCATCATACCCTGGGCAGGGCCATCTGGATACTTCCTGGGAAATGTCATTATAATAATATCTCATGACTTCATGTGACCTAAGAGTGTGCCTTGTGACTCTTTATATTCCAAAGAAATGGTTTTGCTTTGCATTCAGTGAGTTGCTGGATACATCTGTCTTCTCTGTTCTAAGTTGGTTGAGAACAGAGAACATGGATTATATAGTTTCTATATTTTTTTCCCTGCAATTTAGATAGTGCTTTAGATGTAGATATTTAAGTTCTTCAAGCATATTTGTTGTTTCTGTGTTTGGAGTTGGTTGGTTTCGTTTTCTCCTTTCATGTGTGCTTAGCACAACACAGCCTCTGAAAGCCAAATTGCCTAGGTTTGAACTTGTTCTGCAGTTTACTAGCTGTGTCATGCTGAAAAAGTTAGTTAACCTCTTTGTGTCTCAGTTTCTTCATCTGAATAATGGAAATAAAGATAGTATCTGGGGTATTTTAAAAATTGAGTGAGTTACTATGCATAAAATACTTAGAACCGTGTTTTGGCATATAGTAAAAACCGTATGAATGTTTGTTAACAAAAATTAACTGAACGTAGAAAAGCTCTGTCTTGTGTGTATGCCTGTGTATATATGGACAAAAACCTCACACAAATAAACACATGAGGGTCCTAAATGCCAGTTGCTAAATATAGTAGGGGAAAAGTCACAGGGAAAAAACTCAGATACTTTTACTGCTACTCAGAATCAGAGTAAGATAACTTAGTGTCTTAAGTGTAGAAAAAATCTATATTTAGAAACTCATTTGCCTCTGGACATTTGTTTCTTTGATAAATCAATTGGAATGAAAATCCAGGAAAAGCATCCATCTCCCTTGTGAGGACCCAGTTGGTTTGAAAGGAGGGATTGCCTTACCTTTTCTAACAGAATCATGGGTGTAGCATTTAAAATTGCATTCAACTGCACATAACAGAAATTAGCTGTACTGGCTTAAGCAAATAGGGCTTTTTGTTTTTTTTTTCTAAAAGCACCGAGAAGTCCACAGATAGGCAGTGCAAAGATAGTACAGCTGCTGCATAATGCCATCAGAGATGCAGACCCTTTCTGCTCTTCTATCCTCCCTACGAAACGTTTGTTCTGTTCATGAGATGGTTGCTGTGCCTCCAAACATCACGTTTGCATTTTAGTCAAGAAGAAAAAGGATGAATAGCAAAGGCAGTAATATCCGCTGGGTTTTCCCCTTTTAAGAGCTTCTTTAGAAAACCCACCCAGGAACTTCTGAATATATTGTATTGGCCAGAACTGAGGTCCCATGACCACTCTTCCTGTACCTGAGTTTGGAGAGGTATTTTGGCTGTCACAGTGTGCCGCTGAACTTGGGTCCTGTTAGTAAGGAAGAAAAAGAGAATGGCTATTGAGTAGACAACTAGCAGTGGGGCCTTTTTGTGAGTGCTTTAATAAGAGTAGAAGGCAGAGTCATTTGCTGAGACTGGGAAAACTGGGGAAGAAATAGCTTCTTTGAGAGAAGTTAGGAGTGCTACTTGGATTCACTAAGTTTGAGGTTCTTATACAGTCAAATGGAGATGTCAAGTTTGGAGCTCAGGGCTGGAATATAAATATGCAACCATCAACACGTAGAGTGCTTCTGTTTTTCACATAAAGATGAGGTAGACCGGCCTGGGCAACTTGGCAAGATCTCATCTCTACAATACATCAAAAAATTAGCCGGGTGTGGTGGCATGTGCCTGTAGTTCCAGCTATTTGGAAGGCTAAGGTGGAAGGATTGCCTGAGCCCAGTAGGTCAAGGCTGCAGTGACTGTGAGCATGTCACTGCACTCCAGCCTAGGCAACAGAGTGAGACTCCTATTTAAAAAAAAGAGAGAGAGAGAGAGAGAGAGAGAAAGGGATCTGAGGAGAGAGAAGGTATAATATTCTCATTCAGGAGCTTATGAAAGAATCTTAACAAAATTGCCTGCTTGTAATTGGAAATAAGTAAAAACAGATCATTTCACATCTATGTGGCGTGGTGTGTTCACTCTAAAAGGTTTTTTTATCAGACCATTTCAAAGGCACTGTTGGAAAGTCCTGAATTAAACCTCATTGGTTCATGGCCTTGAGGTTACTGGTATGGGAAGTCCTATGTAGACAGATACTGAAGGGGAGGGAAGCTTCAGGAAGTGCTGTGGACATTCAACTAAGGAAAACCCAACAGGATCCCAGGGATGCCTGGCATCGCTATTTATGGCTTTATTTTTTTAAGAATTCTCTTTTGAAGAATGTTGTGCATAAGGGTTCAAAGGCAATATTCTGGGTTTTATTTTTGTTTCAGAATTTCCCTTTGAATGCAGAACACAAGGGTTCAAAGGCAAAATTCTGGATTTTCAAGGAACACAAACAAGAAAATGGATAATAATCTATACCCTCAGACACCCTATTGGGATGGATTTCAAAGAACTGGAAAAACTTAGAATTCTACAGTTTAAAACCAAAAAAGTTAATACATTATTGTAATCAAATTTGGACTCAAGTTAGCTGATAATGAGGTTTGGAAAAGAAATGGGATTCTTTGCTTTAATACCATATGACAATTAGATTCATTTTGTAGGCATAAAGGGAAATCAGAAGTTCCATATGTAGCGGCAATTTTTGATTTATTTCACTGCTTTGCAAATAAGATTATATCCTATGAGGTACTAGATGCCCAACTCCAGAGGCTTGACTCAGAACTACAAATATCAAATTCCCAATTTCAGAAAACTTTCGAGGTATTCAACAACAAAGACATTAAGGAAAACAAAGAAAGACTCTAGGATGAGCTCCAGGGAGACAAAAATCAGGCTGTTGCCATTAGTGGCAAAACTTCAGCCACCCAACAGAGACCCAGTAAGAAGAAACCTGCTAAGGGGAATGATATTTGCTGCTGTGGATACAGTTAATCTGGGCACTTGGAGTACAATTGTCCTTGATGGCCTTGTCCCCAGGACCTTGTCTAACATTTGGCAAGAAGGCCACTGGAAGAGCCAATGTGGCCTCTCCCAGAGGGGAGGGGGATCTCCTAGGTCGATAATGGTGGTCACTGACTGATAGGGCCCAGCACAGCACTCTGTTTACCATCACCTCAGAGAACCCCTGGATCTGTATGGACATCTGACTGGGGTCCAAATTAACTTCTTGATTGATACTGAGACTAAGTTTTCAGCCATAACTGCTCATGCTGGACCTCGTTCTCCTGACACTTGCTCCCTAGTGGGAGTTGGGGGTGTTCAAGAGTTAGACATTTCATCTATCCTCTAATCAAAAGTTACTAAAGGTAAATTCAAATTTCGGATATCATAAGTTATCTATAACAAGAAAGAAGCCAGAAAGCAAAGAAATGATGTAAAGAAAGTTGCTGGTATAAAAGTAAGTTTTAGGTTAAAAATAATAATAATAATAAATGTTATAGCTGAGCGGCAAGAAAGGAGAATAGCCAGCACACCGGGTTCGAATTTTGAGTCCTTTAATAGTGTGTGGTCAAGAGTAGGCACATGTGATGAAAGCTCTCGACACTGAGTGGAATCACCAAGAAGTTTATAAAGGCAAAATGTCCAAGTGGGCTACATAGCAGGGGGTGAGGGTACAAGGAACTAAAAACAAAAGGAACAATTTCTTGGATTTCAGTTAACAAGGCATACAGAACACAGAACTTGTGGCTAGCAAGTTTTCAAATTGTCAGCAAGAACAGTCACTGTAAACAGTTCAGGGAAACAAGGCTGTGGGTCTGCGGTCATGGGAATGTTACAACAATCACACGTACACACAGTGGGGGGGTGGCTCATATTTAGGTCAGGTAGGCAGCTAAGATGGAGGATTGTAACAAACTGGAGTTACTTATGTCATGCAAGTTTTTGCAATTATTTTATATATTTCATTAAGGAAAGAGGATAATTCTGTATAGGAAAGGATCTTGTATGGTACATTTTTGTCTTATAATAGAGTGAAGGGTTATAAGTATAGGAAAAAAATAGAAGGTCCAAGCATGTCAAAAAATGGTATGTGTATGTCAAATAATGGTATGAGGAAGGTGTGTGTAAAGAAATGTGAAAAGCATTCTATGAACAATCAAGTTTACGAAAAAATTAGTTATGTCTATGAATTAAACATTAATATTAATCACACTGATGTTAGGCCAAAACTCCATTATGTCAAAGCTACAGTCTTTTTTTTTTTTAAACACTAATCCATCAGTCTTTAATAAGTAACTATAAATTTAAAATTGGTAAAATAGAATGCTTTCAAAATTTATTAGCAGTATGGTTGTTTGCATAAGTTCAATATGAATCTATTTTCTTTTGTAAAAAAATGTGATTGGAAATACTGGTTATTTTACCAAAGTTTTAACTGGAATTATATTTCAAGACAGACTGCTCTAAAGAATTAAGATTAAGGTTTAATTTAATCTAAGAATCCTTATAGAAAAAAAAAGTTCCAACAAAGCCAATTTTAAAAAGCCTATATGGCAAATAATCTCATTACACTTTATATGCAAATAAGATATATTAAGTCTAAACAAGGAAACTAATCCTACTATAGTTTGTCTTTAACAAAAATGGGAACTGAAAAAAATTATGTTTCAAAATAAACTGGCACACCTGTTTTAAATGTTGTTGTTTATTGTTTTTAAGCTTTATTGTTTTCTACAATTTAAATTACATAATAAAATATTTTCTGAGTGCAAGTCTCCAAACATTTTTGGGTTTCTCTTCAAATTTTATACAAGATTCATTTGAGTGCCTGATTCAAATTATAGTCCAGAAAAATCTGTCAGGTTGCCACTACAATCTAGAAATACATCAGAAACTCTAAAAGTTAGTACTTATAATAAAGTCATAAAAATTAAAGTTTATCATTTAAATTATGCTCATAACTGCAGGCCTTATAGCCTTGTACAAAAAGTAATCAGCCACCACCTAAATTGTCAAAATGTATACCGGGCTTCACTTAAATTTCTCTACTTGTTACAAAAGGAGGGGTTTCCTTAAACTATTTCTTTTATTGGGCCCATTGTAATGGTTATCATCTGCTAATTTTGGTCCATTCTCTTTAACTGTCTAGTTACATTTGTTTGTTCCAGAATCCAGCAATTTCATGCCCACACAATGGTCATACAACTATTCCAGCCAGTGCCTGCAAATCATACCTCTGTTATAACAAATCTGAACGCCTTAGATCAGACAGGGAAAGACTTTTTTATCTCTGGCTAGGCAGGACCACACCCAGCTTTGAAGGCGCTTCAGATGATTGACCTTCATCCCTCACCACCTCATATGATTATGGGATCAAAAATTTCTAAGGGGGGAGTTGAGGCAGGGTAGTTAGAAAAGGTTAGACATAGATAGATAAATTTCCTGTAGGTAGGTTTTAGGAAGAGTTCAGACATTTTAAAAATTACATTTTACTGCAGGCCAAGCTGCAGCCTACCCCACCCCTTAGCAAATCAAAAGAAAACTCCATCAATGTAAGACCTGGTTTAGCACACTAATCACTGAGAAACTTTCAGGTTCCTTGTTGAAGACTGAAGGCAGAATACCACCCTCTTAACTAACCAAAGCCATAGAAATGATAATAAGACCACCCTTTAACTCAGGAACTTGTGGATTGGAAACCTCTGTCAGGTCTCCTGCAAAAGAAATCCCTCTTCTTCTCTCCTCCCATCAGGAGATTAGAGATGTCAATCTCCAGAGTGGAGTTTGGTTACCTGAGCTCCACCCTCTTTAGCATATCAATCATTGTGAAGGTATATCAGGTCTATTACAAAAAACAAAGGTCCAGTTTCTTTTGCCCATGCCAGCTCTGGTATGTCTCCCTTTCTTTTCTCCATTCTCTCTCTAATAAGCATTGTTTTAAAACTGAGCTGGCTGCTCTAAAATTCATTTTAGAAATGAACCAAAGAATCCAGGAGTTTTGCCCCCACATCCCTCCTGCAACCAGCACCACCAGTCCAGGTTGGAGACAGTCACCACCTTGCCACACCCCAAAACACCAAGGGCATGATGCATGCCTGATCCTGACCCTCCCTGTACGCGTGCTTATTCTCCCCATGCCCTACTTTGGGCAGAGAGCAGCAGTGGCCATTGAACAAGGATCCAATTGTCATGAGAACCTTTTGCAGAGGGATAGAGAAGACACCGAAGCTCCTTTGCTAGGAAGCAGCATTTATTCCTGCTGGCACAGGTTCAGCGGATTCGTATACAAAGGCTGAGCCCTGACCGCTGCGGTGCATCACCTCATATACCTTTTTAACTTTCCCTTTACATTGTAGCCCCCTTTGCCTCCCTTACATGGCAGCATTTTTGGTGTTATACATTTGATTGGGCACTTCACAGCTCAGGGCTACAGTTAATCCGACTTGTCACATATTGATCGTTTTTTCACAATCTTCTCATTTACATGTTCTAATTGTCATTGGTCCACAGAGTTACATTTCTGATTCGTTCCCACCAAAAGTTTAAACAGGTAGCCCACCAAAGTAAAGGCACGAAAGAGGTAGCACAAAGTAGCAGAAAGTAATTTATTTCCCTTTCTGCAGTTTAGAAGGGTCCCTGACTCACGATAACCCAAGCAGACACCCAAGAACCTATCCTGAGACTGGGGAGGCAGGGCCAAGAGTGAGTTGAGGCTTTAAGACCCTTGCTTGTACTCCACTGAACCTCACTTAACAAAACACAGATGTGTTCTAGCCATGTCAGTACAATGAGGGCCAAATGCAAGGTCCTTCTGAACCAGCCCTGGCCCAGCCAACTGCAGACCAGCAATAAAAATGGACACCCCACCTGCATCACAGTTGCCATGAGAATAAATGGTGGTTGTTTTAAGCCACAATGTTTTGCAGTAGTTTGATCAACATTATTGCGGCAATAGCCAAATGATACAAATTACAGTCAGGAATCTAAAAGTTCAGGATCTAAAACATAGATCCTGCAAGTTCAGGATCTAAAGTATAGCTTTCTTAAAACCATTCATACCCATTGACTCCTTGGAAAGTCTCCACACACCCACAAGGGTACATGTATTACAGCTTGGGGATGGCTGGCCTAGAGACCAAAGGGTAGGGGGAGAGGGCTGGGCAGGATGGCTGAAAGGGGTGGGGGTCAGCCTGTGGGATCCTGGAGTTGGTGTCGTTGGTAGCAGAGTACCCTGGTGATGGCGGGTAAGAGGAACTGGATGGTTGAGAAGGGAAGGCTTTGCGGCGTTGCCACACTGTACATCCAGATGGGCTGGAGGGCCCCCATTAGGGGTAGTGCCACCTAGTTAGTAGTTTTGCACATGGGCTCTGGTGACCTGGGCTGGAGTCTCGTCTAGCCCTCCTCACTGACTATGGCATGATACTTATCCTCCAATGGTTCTCATTCTTTATCTCCAAACTGGGGACACAGCACCTACTCTACAAGTTTCCTCTGAGAACCACAGAGCTAATCCATGCAAAGGCCTAGGAAAATTACCCAGCTTTTTGTAAGCATCTGATAACTGTTAGTTATTTGTTAACACGTACTATAATGGTAATTAGGTGCCTGAATTAGTTTTCTGAGGCCAATGTAACAACTGACCACAAACTGGGTGGCTTAAAACAATAGAACTGCTATTATCTCACATTCTGGAGGCTAGAAGTCTGAAATGAAGGTGTCATCAAGGCTGGACTTCTTCCTGGGGCTCTAGCAGAGATTTCATTCCATGCCTCTGGTGATTCCAGGTGTCCCTTGGCTCATGGCCACATCATTCCAATCTCTTCTTCTGTGGTCACATGGTCTCCTCCTTTCTGTCTCTCTAATCTCCCTCTGCCTCTCTTTATAAGAACATTTGTCATTGGATTCAGGACCCATGTGAATAATCCAAGATGATCTCCTATACTTAATTACATCTGCAAAGATTTTTTTTTTCCAAATTTAATATTCACAGGTTTCAGGGATTAGGAACCAGGCATATCTTTTGGGGGACCATCATTCAGCACATGACAGTGCCTAAGGCTCCAGTGAATGTGCTAGAAGCACAAATGGCATGAAAAGGCAGAATGGGTAGGAGAGCTGGATGACAGGGGATTTCACAACGCCTATGAATAACACTGAGGAACTGGGAGGGGTTGATTTACCTCCTAGCACACTGGGAGCAGACAATCAATACCTCCAAGCCAAGGGCTCCAAGGCAGCACTCATGGGGAAGTCAGGTGTCAGTGAGGGCAGGAGGAGAGGGAAAATAATGAAAAGCAACTGAACCAACAGCAGATTCCTGACAGGGGAAGCAATGTGTGCTGAGTTCATAAGATGGACTAGCGCAGGCAAGCAGAAGTGTCTCCAGGCTAATAGAGTGAGAAAACTCCAGAGAATGTGTTAAGGCTGGAAGGATGTCAAGGCTGAATCCAGTGAACAAACCACCAGCCTCACCCACCATTCTCAGCCAGCATCCATGCCCACCTTCCACTCAGGTCACCACTCTTGGTCTCTCTCCTTCAGGTGACCTCACGATGATGCTCTCTGCTATGGTTTGAATGTTTGACCCTGGGAAACTCCCATTGAAACTTAATCCCCATTTTGGCCGTTTGGTGGGGTTTTTAAGAGGTAACTGGGGCACGAGGGGTCTGCTCTGATAAATGGCTTAATCCGTTCATGGATTGATGGATTAAGGGTCATCACAGAAGTGGCACTGGTGGCTTTATAAGGAGAGGAAGAGAGCTCTGAACTCTCATGTGATGCCCTGTGCCACCTCAGGACTCTGCAGAAAGTCTTCATTAGCAAGAAGGACTTCACCAGATGCAGCCCTTAGACCTTGGGCAACCCAGTCTTCAGAACTGTAAAAAATAAATTTCATTTTTTAATAAATTACCCTGTTTCAGATACTCTGTTAGGAGCAACACAGATGGACTAAGACACTCCCCAAAGCAACCCTGTTCTTACATGGCTTCATATGCCCTCTTGTTAGCCTGTTTTGGTGTCTGGGGAGTGGGTGCATCGTTTCTATTTGTTTTTCATCTGGAATATTATTATGCAATCCTTACAGGTGAAGGCCATCCTTTCTTTTCATAGTTGATACTATATCCATATAAATATTCGTATAAATGTGATTAGCCAAATCTACTCAGCTGTTTACACTCTTTATCACACAGGACCATTGTGCTAATGGAAAGATTTAAAGTAACTCTGAAGGGAGCGATTAAAATATACAGATGATTGTTCCATCAATTGGGATAAATTATCACATGTAATTTGCGTATGTAAAAGCCACCCTAGGAATACTCTGGCTTCTCCCATTTTGAATTAATATTTGGAAAAAAAGGAAAAATAAACAATCCTAGAAAGGGAAATTTGCAGGGCCCTGATGTCAGTGGTTGACTTTGTTTTAAGTGTGAAGAGAAATTGAGAAGCATGGCATTAAATAGGTCAAGAGGAGAGGAAAGGACACTTGGGGCAAGGAAAACAGTGTATAAAATTGATTTTTAACCTTTTTTTTTTTTTTGGCAGGACGCCATAGAGCTCTTTGAGGATCTGATGAATGCTGTGGATTCTTTCCTCAGACAAATGCACATAAGCACATACATGCAAATTTCCTCATGTGTCCCTGCAGGGCACTCAAGTTCCTGAAGCCCACCCACTGGCACCTGAGGGGATGCAAAGGCATGACAGACTCAGAGAACACCAGCAATACCTGCTCAATTGGAAGAGGTTGTTGATACAGGAGAAGAGAAGATGAAATTCAAAAGATAGAAAGAAAGACTGGAATGTGAGGTTAAGGGTACATCACTGTATTCTGTAGCGGGGGCAAGGACTGTTAAATAATTTGAGCAGAGTATACACTGAAGATCAAAAAAGCGATCCCAGATCTTGACCCAATCATCTGTCTGGGTTCTAATAGCCTCATCTGTAAAGTGGGAACAAAGTATGAATATAAATTGAGATAACATAAGTGAATGTATTTTGTAAACCTTTCAGGTTACAAAAATATAAAATGGTGTTTTGAGATTAATTGGGTTGTCACATGATGGTTATATAGGTATATATACTCACAGCCCATAACTATGGGGCAGGGAACATTTAAAGTGGTTTGAAACTGTTAGTAGGGCAAGCAAATGATAAAATCCATAGACTTATTACCAAGTAAATCAGGTGGAATGAACTTATCATTTTTAAATAAAGGGTAATATTCTGGATAGTTTATTTCCTTTTAGTATTAATGAAAAGGTCTTGAGTAAGATCAGGAAGAAGATGGGAAATATTAATCCTGAAGGCCCCTGAATTTTTCCAGCAGTCTTTCTTCCAAAACCAGATGGCAAATGAATTAGATTCTCTGTGAGTTACAGAATATTAAATTTTATAACCAAACCAAATTGATGTCTTATGCCTGGAACCAACGCACTAGTGAATCTAATGGGAATAGCTTAGATGATCTTCACTACTGATTCATGAAAAAGGTTTTGGCAAATGGTCTCAGGCAAGGAATAAAGCCAGGAACAGCATTTGTCATACCAGATGGGTTGACTCACCCTTTGGATGGAAAAATTCACCTGTCTTATTCCAAAATCTGCCTGGTGGTCTCTTAAATGGGCCAGGGACATTTCTTAAATCCTATATTGATGAATAAGTCTTGTTTATCCAACGTATATGAGCTTCTAGGACACTTCAGTCTGGTGCTAAGTGTTATCTATGAAGTTGGTCTTTTAGAGAAACTTAATAAAAACCCATTTTGAGATCCAAAGCCAGCTAGATGATTGGAAGAAGAGATGAGAAATTAGCTCATAGCCACTTTGGAAGAAAGAAGACATTATCAGAGGTTCAGAATCTACTAAATGCAAGAGACAGTGAGTTCATCTACTTTACAGGATAGCAAATAACATATTGTCCCTTGTTTGGGGGCCACAGAGGGATCTGATGCCAGAGGTAACTCCCTAAAGAGTTATTGAAGTTAAAGTTGGGAAGATTGCTCTTACTATAACTTGGCCCAGCTGTTCTATGCTCATCATTTAAGGTTCAGACAAAAGGTCACCTTTTCAGAAAGGCCTCCTGCCCTCTCTGAGTAGCTTTCCTACTCCCTAGTCCCATTTCCAGGACACTGTTACATTGTCCTGTCACCTGCTCACTTGATTCATGTGCCCAGTATCCGCCTCCCTCTCAGGGGGCTCATGAGCCCCACGAGGGATTCCATATGTCTTGCTCACTGTCATATCCTCAGCTCCAAGCACACATCTGATGCATGTTCGGTGAATGGATGAATTCATGGAACTTTTGAAATATTGAAGCAAACTCTGACTTGCTTGCCAGTTCTTGGAGTCCTAGAGTTTTTTTACTCTTTATTCTGACATGTCTTTTGGATCCTATTCTTACACGATGTCTCTCTGTTTCCACTGTTGCTATCCTAACTCAGAATTTCCTTACATTTGGACCACTGTAAAGGCCTCTGAAATTCCTGTCTGTCTTGGGTCTCCATCTGCTCTAGGCCATTCTGTAAACCTCTACCAGATCAATTTTCTATTTCCTGTTCAAAAAACAAGCCATCAGGTAGCTTTCAAGTTCCTTCTTATGTGTCTTTGCTTCCCTGTCTTTCCTTATCTTTTCTTTTCTTTCTTTTCTTTTCTTTTTTTTTGAGTTGGAGTCTCTGTTGCCCAGGCTGGAGTGCAGTGACACGAACATGGCTCACGATAGCTTTGACCTCCTGGGCTCAAGTCATCCTTCCACCTTGGTCTCCTGAGTAGCTGCAACTACAAGTGCACATTACCATGCTCAACTAATTTTTCGATTTTTTTTTGTAGTAGAGACAAAGTCTCACTATGTTGCCCAAGCAATCCTCCCACCTCAGCCTCCCAAAGTGTTGGGATTACAGGTTTGAGCCACTGTGCCTGACCCCGGCCTCTTCTTTATGTGCTGCTTGAATCAGTCACTCAAGTCCAAGTCCTTCTTCCCTTTGCATACATAACCTACATTTTCTTGCCTCCAAGCCTTTACTCAAGGGGTTCTCTCACTCTCTTTTTAAAAGATGGGATCCCACTATGTTGCTCAGGCTGGATTCGAACTCCTGGGCTCAAGCAATTCTCCTATCTCAGCCCGCTCAAGTACCTGGGCCTTCAGAGCAAACCACTGAGCCTAGCTTTCAAGTGGCTCTCCATACTTGCCCAAATATTAGCCAACACTTAAGGCCCAACTCAAATATTCTCTCCTCCAAGGAGCTTTCCCTGATTTCACTAAACAAAAAGTAGTTTCTTCCTCTTTAAACGTTTCTAACACTTTATTTGTCCCTCCTTTGTGGTATGAAATGTTGCATAAAAATGTCTGACCTTCCACTAGGCCAGGATCTCCTTAAGGTGAAGATTCACTCTTAGTCATATTCACCTTCTATAGAGTGCTTAGCATAAAGCCTTTCACGGGCGATAAGAAGAGTTGTAGGATGAAAGACCATTTTGGAATTCTTGTTGGGGTTCTGTTTTATTTAAGGCCAGGAAAATGCAAAACATCCTGGAATACATTAGTCATGATTATTGCCAAGGAAAAGACATCTGTCTCCTATGTGAGAAACTGCTTGGTGATAGATTGTAGTTACAATTTGCAGCAGGCTCTCGGGGGCTTGACTTCATTGGATTCCCTTAACCTTGTGAGATGAGCAGGTGTCTTATAGGTGTCTCCATTTCACAGTTGAGGAAGCCAAAACTCAGGATCAATGGTGTGATGTTTGACAGCTATTCAGTGGTGGGTCTGGTGCTCCAGTCCCATGACTCTCTAGCTGGCAAGCTGTTGACATGCTCCTTCCCTCCTGTGCTGCCATCCTGCAGTTCTCATCACCGGCCCAGAGGGCTGATATGGGTGGAAATTGTGATCCATTTGCTGCATTTTTCACAGGTGGCTCCAGAAACTCCAGCATTGGCAGATGAGCATTCATTCATCCTGGCTGAGAAAGATTACAAATAATTGAACTAAGCTTTCAGTTCAAGAAGTCAGAATAAAGAACAATGTTTTAAAAGTTACATTAACAATGTTAAAAAGTAGTAGAATCTGATTAGAAATTGATTAGATCATGATTGAGACATTTTATGAATTAAATGGAAAAGACCCTTCCCCGTGAACTATGATTTGGGCAGGCTTAGGAGTCTTTTTGCCTGATTCCTCAAGTTTCCTAGAATATAGAAGGCATGTCACCACCAGCAACAGGAAGTAAAAGAAGGAGTTCAGGCATTAGACTTAGGCAGACCTGGGCTCAAATCTCAGTCTTACTACTTGCTGGCTATTTGACTTTGAGATAATTACTTGTCTGAGTCTATATTTCCTGTATATCTGTAACTAAAATCATCATTGGGATCATGTCTTAGATACTATAACTCTATTACCCCACTCAATTCTCCCCCAGATCCTAAGAAGTAAATATTATTATTATTATTATTATTTTTTTTTTTTTTTGAGTTGGAGTCTCACTCTGTTGCCCAGACTGGAGTGCAATGGCCGCTTCCGGCCACCGCATCCTCGACCTGCTGGGCTCTGGCGATCCTTCCGCCTCAGCCTTCCAAGTAACCGGAACTACAGGTGCACACTACCACACCTGGCTGATTTTTTGATTTATTGTAGAGATGAGGTCTCGCTGCCCAGGCGAGTTTCGAACCCGCGGGCTCAGGCAATCCACTCACCTTAGCCTCCCAAAGGCGCAGGATTACAGGCTGAGCCACCGAACCTGGCTTATTATTATTTTTTAGCTAATTTTTATTCTTTCTTATTCTACAGACAAAAAGTGAGTTTCACAGCTCCCAATAATTTGAGATTTATCTATTCCCGCATCTGCAGTCACCTTTAGTAATACAGATTAAAAGCCAGGAGCAAGAGGTTGCCAAGAAGTAATACAGATTAAAAGCCAGGAGCAAGAGGTTGCCAAGAAGATGAACCCCAATCCACTTACTCACTAATCAATACACCAGCTGCCCTCTATATAATATAGGAAGTAAAGCCCACCCCCAGTGTTCACATAAAGGTCAGATAAGAAAATGTGCTTGAAGTGTCAGAATATTAATTCGACCTCTGCTTATTTCTTTTAATAAATGTTTGTCAGTAAATAAGTATATCTAGGTATATGTATTTCTTCAAATCATGTTTGAATGATAAACTCTTTGGTTATTGATGATGATTAGTCAGGCAAGTTCATGTTTATACTTAGGTTATTTTTTATTTTATTATATTTTTTTAGCAGTCATTCCTGGGGAACGCTTACCATTCAGAACATGAGGCAGAATCCAGTACCACACTCCAGCCAGTGGCAGCAGATCCCATTGTCTGGGAGAGGCGCTCAGAGACAGGAAAGAGCCTTTAAAGTCCTGCTCTTTCAAAAACAAACTTACAAATCACAACATATGAGTATATCATTAGCACAGTAATGAACTATATCATAAGTGGTGCGGTGGGAAGAAAATAGTATATAAGAATTATTGATGGGCCTATATTTAAGATGATCATTTTATTTTTAAAAATTTTTGAGTTAGGTTCTCGCTCTGTCACCCAGGCTAGAGTGCAGTGGCATGATCTCAGCTCAAGTAGCTGGGGCTACAGATGCCCTTCACCACACCCATCTAATTTTTTTTTTTGTAGAGACAAAGTCTCACTATGTTGCCTAGCCTTGTTTTAGAACTCGTGGGCTCAAGCAATCCACCCACCTCAGTCTCCCAAATTGCTGGGATTACAGGTGTTAGCTACCACGCCCAGCCAAAATGATTATTTTCATTAGACTTTCTTAACCTTTAATTGATCAATCTAGCACAAAGGGTGAATGCTCATAGCAGAAGACTAGAGAATTATTAAGAGTAGAAACTCTGAAGACCGGGAAGAGGGCAGAGCCACTAGGTAGATGAGATCAAGACTCAACCCTGATTTGGACTCAATGTTGCTTTGCCTAATACTAGCTGTGTGACCTTTAATCAAAGCCTTGCATGCTTGGGACGCTGTGGCAGAGCAGGCTCATTCTTCCCCAAATCATTTCCTTTTCCCCTAGACACACAGGAGAAGCCAGGAGTGGTCACTGGTACTAACTCTGGCCAATGAAATGTCTAAGGGAGGCACACCTGCCATGACCAGGCCTGACCCATAGATGCTACCATGTACTCCTCTACTCTCTCCTTCCCCCTACATGCCTGAGAACAGAGAAGTCTCCAAGGATCCAGAGAAGAGCAGAGTCGCAGAGGGAAATGGGTCTTGAAATGCCACATGAAAGGCCACCACATTAGAAGTAGCCTGTAGCTGTGCCTGCTATGTGAGCAGGGAATAAACTTTTATTGTGCTGAGCTCCCAGTAATTTGAGATTTATCTATTCCCGCATCTGCAGTCACCTTTACTAATACAGATTCATTTTCCTTGTCTATGTCATGGGGTTAGAATAATCCTTATCTGAGGTGTCATAAGGATCAAGAGAATTAATGTATAGGAAATGGTTTTAGAAATTCTACAAGTCTTCATTGTCAATCTGGTTAATCAGTCTGGTTATAGACCTGGGGGCAACCCACTACATCCACAATGTCCTCGCTTCTGGTGAATGCTGGGTAGGCTCACCCCGCCTAAGAAGGCCTGGAGCCATGGGCACCCCCTCAAGCCCTGTCAGGGACACTGCTCATGTCCAAAAGGACACCATTCCTCCCACTTTTAGTTACCTCCATCGGATGCTGCAGAGCAGGCTGTGAGGACAATTAGGTCTTCCAGCTCATTCATTCCCTGTGGCACCTCTGGGCTTCTGTCACATTTCTTCTATTTTGTCACCTGGAATTTCCTTCTGATGATTATTTTCTTCTGATAACAGAAGGATTACATACCCATTAAGAAAAATATTGAAACTTTATAATGACAATGTTCATTCAGTAAAGATAATCATTATTCATATCATGGTATATTTCTTCCTATATTTCTTAAAGTACATATATTTTTTTTACTCAGTTGAGAACATAATACACACTCAATTTGGTAGCTTGTCTTGTATGTTTTGTTTGCCTTTATCATGAGCTTTTCCCCATATCACTAAAAGCCCCTTAGAGTCATTATTTTTAGTAGTTACATATTGTTCCATTACAAACATGTCCCATAATTTTTCTCATTAATTTCTTAGATAGGTTGTTTTCAGTTTTCGGTGTTATAAGAAGTGCTGCTGTGAACATAGTTGTAAATTTTGGATTGCTTCCTTTGAAATCTGAATACTTTAAGGCTGTTGAGATTTTGGACTGAGTAAAATGTGGAAACCTATTATGTTTCTTAGGTACAATCTGGTTTCTGGAATGTAACAGCATGGGGATGTCAACTATGGGCTACAAGGGGCCCAAAGCGGGTGGTTGAAATTCTTAAAGACTAGAGATAAACGTTCTCTGTACCAGTTCTAGGTAGAGAGCATGAGGAATGTGATGGTTAATTTTAGGTGTCAACTTGACTGGATTACCCAGACAGCCGGTAAAGCATTATTTCTGGGTATGTTTGTGAGTGTATTTCCAGAGGAGATTGGCATTAGAATCAGTGGACTGAGTAAGGAAGATCTGCCCTTGTCCAGTGTGGATGGCCACCATCTAATTAGTTGAAGCCTCAGATAGAACAAAAAGATGGAGGAAGGGCAAGTGTTCTCTTTCTTCTGAAGATGGGACATGCTTACTCTCCTGCCCTTGGTCATCAGAATTCCAGGTTCTTTAGCTTTTAAACTCAGCAACTCCTGCCCTCCCCACTCCCCCAGATCCGTGGGCTTTCAGGATTAGACTGAGTCATGCCACAGGCTTCCCTGGTTCTCCAGCTTACAGTGGCCTATCATGAGACTTCACAGTCTCTATAAGCACGTGAGTCAATTCCCTAATAAATTCCCTGTAATCTATTTATCCACCTATCTAACCATTCATCCTACTGGTTTTGTCTATCTGGAGAACTGTAGTACAAGAGACAATGGAGGGATCCCTATCTAGTTCTATGTAGGAGTCATGTCAGCCTTTTTGTGGGGGGAACAGTCTGAACTTCACTGTTGAACCAGACAGACAACACACTTCTTAAAATGTCATTCCTTAGCCTAAGCAACCCTAATCAAAAAGAACAAAGCAGGATACATCACATTACCCAACTTCAAATCATATTACAAGGCTATAGTAACCCAAACTGCATGATACTGGCACAAGACAGACACATGGACCAATGAAACAGAATAGAGAATACAGAAACAAACCCAAATATTTACAGTCAATTCATCTTTGACAAAGGAAACAAAAATACACATTGGGGAAAAGACACCATATTCAACAAATGGTACCAGGGAAATAAATAGCCACATTCAGACAAATGAAACTTGATCCTTATCTCTCACCATACAAAAATATTAACTCAAGATTAATTAAAAACTTAAATGTCAGACCTGAAACCATAAAAGTCCTAGAAGAAAATCTAGAAAAAACTCTTCCGGACATTGGCCTAGGCAAATAATTGACAGCTAAGACCCCAAAAGTAAATACAACAAAAATAAAAATAAACAGGACTGAATTAAACTAAAAAGCATCTGCACAGCAAAAGAAATAATCAACAGAGTAAACAGACAACCTACAGAATGGGAGAAGATATTAGCAAACTATACATATGACAAAGGACTAATATCCAGAATTTACAAAGAACTGAAGCAAGTCAGCAAGAAAGTAAATAACTCCATTAAAAAGTGGGCAAGCTACATGAACAGACATCTCTCAGAAGAAGCTATTAAAATTAGGCCAAAAAACATATGCAAAAGTGCTCAACATCACTAATCATCAGAGAAATGCAGAATAAAACTACAACGAGATACCACCTTACACAGTCAGAATGGTCATTATTTTAAAAAAATAGATGTTGGCATGAATGCGGAGAAAAGGGAAATGCTTATACATTGTTAGTGGGAATGTAAATTAGTACATCCTCTGTGGAAATAGATATGGAGATTTCTCAAATAACTAAAAATGGGTCTACCATGCAGTTCAGCAATCTCACTACGAGGTATCTACCCAAAGGAACACAGGTCGTTATACAAAAAAGTGCACCTGCACTCACATGTTTATTGCAGCATAATTCACAGTGTATATATACCATGGAATACCATCCAGCCATTAAAAGAATGAAATAATGTTTTTTGAAGCAATTTGGATGGAATCAGAAACTCCTAAGCGAATTAATGCAGAAATGGAAAACCAAATACCACATGTTCTCACCTATAATTATGTGGGAGCTAAGAGCGAAGGATCTGCAAAGGCATATAGAATGGTATGATGGACACTGGAAACTCAGAACAGGGAGGGAGAGGAGAGGCAGAGGTATGGAAAACCATCTATCAGGTCCAATGTGCATTAATGGGGGTGATGGGTGCAATTAAAGTCCAGACTTCTTCACCATTACACAGTGCATTTATATAACCAAAAGCCAGTTGTACCCCCTAAGGCTATTGAAATTTCAAAAATAAATAAAATAGGGGGAAAAAAACCCCATTATTTTGTTTCTTTTTTTAACACCCAAGCATTTTTTTTTTTTTTTTACTGAGATACAATTAACACATCATGAAAGTTACAACGTACATCTTGAAATGTACAATTCGGTGGTTCCTAGCATAATCACAAAGTTGTGCAACCATCACCCCTAATTCCAGAACATTTTCACCACTGCCAAAAAGGAATCCCATCCACATTAATAGTCACTCCTCATATTCCTCTCTCCCAGCCCCCTGGCAACCACTAATCTACATTTTATCACTATGGATTTGCCTGTCCATACTTCATATAAATTAACTCCGTAATATGTGGTCTTTTGGATCTGACTTATTTCATTTGGCATAATGTTTTCAAGATTCATCCACGTTGTCACATGTATTCACTCTGAATAATATTGGCTGAATAGTCTTCCATTGAATGGATATATCAAATTTTATTTATCCATTCATCAGTTGATGTAAATTTAGGTTGTTTCCACTTTGGGGCTATTGTGAATAATGCTACTATGGACATTTGTGTACAAGCTATTGCATGGCTATATCTTTTCAATTTTCTGAGGTATGTATCTAAGAGTAGAATTATTGTTTAACTCCATGTTTAATTTACTGAAGAACAGGCAATCTGTTCTCCAAAGGGAAACACCATTTGACGTCTCCATCAGCAGTGTATGAGAGTTCCAATGTCTCCATTCTCCCCAACACTGACGTCTGTCTTTTATACTATAGTTATCCAAGTAGGTGTGAAGTGGTGTCTCATTGTGGTTTTGATTTGCGTTGTCCTAATGACTATTGATGTTGAACTTCCTTTTCCTTGTATTTTGGTCATTTGTATATCTTCTTTGGTATATATTTGTGTATCATTTCTGTCTATTCAAATTTACTGCAAACTTTAAAATTTTGTTATTTGTCAAGTTGTAAAAATTCTTTATATATTCTGAATACTAGACCCCTATCATACATATAAAACTTGCAATCATTTTCTCCCATTTCATGGGTTATCTTTTCACTTTCTTGACAGTGTCTTTTGCAGCACAAAAGTTTTTAATTTTGATGAAATTGGACTTACCTATTTTTTCTTTTGTTACTTACACTTGTGGTGTCATGTCTAAGAAACCATTATCTAATTCAAGATCACATAGATTTACTCATGTTTTCTTCTAAGAATTTCATAGTCTTAGCCTTTACACTCAAATTTCTGATTCATTTTGAGTTAATTTTGTATGTGGTGTGAGGTACAGGTCCAATTTCATTCTTTTGCATGTGAATATCCAGTTATCTCAACACCATTTGTTGAAGACTATTCTTTCTTCATTGAATTGTCTTGGCACCCTAGTCTAAAGCCAATTAACTATAAATATATACTTTTATTTCTGGGCTCTCAATATGTGTCTATCCTTATGTCAGTACTGCACTGTCTTGATTAGTGCAGATTTGCCGTAAATTTTGAAATTGCAAAGTCTGTGTCTTTCAACTTTGTTCTTTTTCAAGATTGTTTTGGCTATTCTCAGTCCCTTGCATTTCTATACGAATTTTACAATCAGTTTGTTAATTTATGCAAAAAAGGCAGCTGGGATTTTGATAGGGACTTCACTGTATCTGTAGATCAATTCAGGTAATATTGCCATCTTAACATTATTGTCTCCCATAGTGCTACTCAAAAAACAAAACAAAACAAAAAAAACAAATCACAACAGTTACTCAACTCACCTAAACAACAATGGTCAAGCTTCTCTGCAATATAGGTCACTCCTATTTCTTCCAGCTGCTTTAAAAAATGGAATGCATTGCCTTGTCAATAAATTACCTTCCTTATATTAGACAAACTCAGCAATGTATATTTCCTTATAAGACCTTAATAATTCTGTCTTGGTAAAGTTATTGGGGGTAGATACTTCATGAATTTCACTGAAAGGTAGAAAAGTCAGAGCAAAAGCAGACAAAAAACCCCAAACATTCAAACAATTGCCCCATTTGCCACAGAAGAACAGGTAGATTTATGATGAGAATGAAAGGTCCTGGGTTCTCAGACTACTATACTCTCCGGAGAGAATAGAGAGAGAGAGATTTGAATCCCAACTGCGTGCTCTCCATTCCCCTGCCTTGGTGTGGAAATTTTTTTTAAGTACTTCATTTTTCTGAATCTGTTTTTTAATCTTTACTAGTGGTGTGATCCAGGTGACCCGGTGACCTCATAAGCCTGTATCTTTAGGCCACATTTTTAATGACAAATTATTGTTCCCAGGGCTCCCCTCCTCCCAGACTGGCTTCCAGAAATCCCCTTTACAGTGTCCCCCATTTGTTTCTTTGAGTCCCCAAAGGGTGTCTCCTATGCCCAGAGCCAGTCTGCTATCTGCAGTGACTCGCACCATTATATCTCTCCACCCTTGGTGCTTCTGCACCGCTCCCAACCTCTGCTATGTTTCTGCTGGGCCACATGGAGTGCTCGTCACTGCATTGCCAAAACTAAGCATGAGTGTTGTTTTATGATTCATTCAAAGTTACCGTTCTGTGGGCACCAGAGCAGAGCTGTTTCTCAGTAGATGAGAAGAATAGTCAGTCTCCTCCACTCTAAATGCAGCAAGCAACTTTGTCCAGACTCATACTTGAAAAGTCCTATGAGGCTCAGGCCCTTGCATTTCTGGCCATACTCCAACTGTACTGAAGTGTTTAGAGGAAGAAAAGATACCATATCCACCTTCTCCCTGTGTTCACTCTCTCCCCATCACCCAGCTGGCTCTTCCCTCCCAGGTCACCACATAGAAGACTAGACAAACCCACGTAAAGGAGGGCTGGGGAGTCATCTCACCACGGCAGCTGGTGCTTGCTCCGGGGGAAAATATGAGGTCTCATATGGCTGAAAATGGTACCTACCCCAGAAGGTAGTGTGAGATTAACTGAAATAGTGCAGACAAAGTCCCTGGCACCAAAAAAGACATTTTTCCTAGG
Organism: Carlito syrichta; assembly: GCF_000164805.1. Lineage (NCBI taxonomy): Eukaryota > Metazoa > Chordata > Mammalia > Primates > Tarsiidae > Carlito > Carlito syrichta. Next base: position 152,434 of record NW_006998576.1, on the reverse strand, counting down.
GTTTCAAAATATCAAAGGCAACAAGGTCCCTTTCCTGGTAAAAGGTGCATTTACTTTCCAAATACTTTTCACTTTCCCAATGGAAATTTGCCTGGACCTGTGATTCCAGGGAATAATGTCTGAGGCAACCCCTCCTCTTCCTATGAACTCATAAGGCTCAGCAGTTTGATCTGGACGCAAACCAAACTTGAAGGCAGAATCCTTCTACTCAACTGGTCAGCCACTGGGAGAGGATGAACCATGTCTCTGCCCATGGGTTTGGCCTTGCTGGTGCCAGAACCCTGGGAAGCGGGCAGTGTAACTCACCTTCTCCTACCCAAAAGCCTGGGCTTCTCGTACAGTCACTCCCCTGGGCTTCCACCAAAAATAGAAGCCTGTTTCATCCACCCACGCCAGGCTTTTCCCAGGACTCCTCCTCCCAGAAACCTCAGGCGGTTATGAGGGAGCTGGCTAATCCCTCTGCCCACCCACAGGTTCTGCACACGCGGGTCCTTTGCAAGCAGGAGAGTCAGCTCCTTCTCTCCTCTTGGCTTTCCTCGCGGCCCAGGTGCTGCGCCCAGGCCTTCTGACGACGCTGCTCCCCTTTCCAATCTGGCCAGACGCAGCTCTGCTTAATTGCGCTCTGCCGGCCACCTGCTCCCCTGCGGCAGTCCCCCGACCCCACAGCAGGTGGGGCCCGTGGCGCAACCTCGCAGGCCGAAGGAGGCATCAGAAATGCCAAACTGGGTTACGTAAGTGGGTTAAGCAGGTGGCGGGTGAGGTGCGTTCTGTAAGGAAGTTGTGAGTCAGGAGCTTGGCAACGTGAATTCTCAGTTCTCCTTTTGGTTTCATTTCAACAAGCAGCTCTCGGATGTCTGTTGTGTTTGCAGAGGTGTGATAGATGGCTAGAGGCTGGAATACGGAAGTAGAAGAAGAGCTCTGTGAGCTGGGCCCTGATGACACAAAAACCACAAGACAGGCCCCAGATTCAAAGGTTCACAGTCCTTGGGGGAGTCAGACATGGGAAGCAATCATACACCACATCATGACACATATAGTAGTGACAATGCATGCAAGGCACTGGAAAAAAAGAGTGATTCTTTCTGTAGAGTCTGTAAAGACTCCAGGAAAGAGGAGATGATGTCCAAGCTGAGTTTTGAAGAATGGATACAATTTTGCCAGGTGGACAACAGCATACAAGAATACTCTCCTTAGAGGAAACCAGTAGAGAGAGGCTCTGGTGCCCCCATAATCTCCTTCAACACCCTGCAAAGCCAACCTGAATAAGTATCCTAAGCAAAAACAGCGAGTTTGCTATGCGGACTCCACTTCAAGATGTCTGCTCTGCCCTTTTCAATCTTACCTATTAACTCCAGCTGACACTGAAGGGTGTGAGTTGGGGCTTCAGGGACAAAGGATTGACAAGTAGTGCTGGATGACTAAGACAGAAACAAGAATAGACATGACCATAAAGGACTTTGGATGCCATGCCAAAGGGCTTAAACTTTATCCTGTAGGCTGGAGCTTGCAAGCTGGTGACCAAGCGATGATTTTTTTAAAAAAATCTTAGGAACTTGTTTTGTTGAATTCTTACAAGGTTTTAAAAGTCAGTATCTTTCTGACATCGCTTGGAAAAGTCCAAAAATCTGACATCACCAGATTCACGATCCTGCCATGAACTGGCACCAGCTGCCTCCTGGAAACCGGGCACTGACTTTCCCTTTGCCTCAGTCACCGCCATTCCCTCAGGCTTCCTGTGAGCCTGCTTGGGCTCTGAAGGCATCTTAGCACTCACCCTGGAGGCAATGGGGAGCCATTTTAAGCAGGAGAGTCCAGTGGTAGGATTTGGACTGGTAAAATGGTTAGATGATTGAAATTGGGAGGGAGTAGTAGAAGGAGGGAGACATGTCAGTCAGCATTAGAGAGTACAGGAAAGATTCAAATAAAGTCAGAAACCCCTTCCCCCTCCCCATGTACACACAGATGCACACAGACACACACACTTTAAATACTGCCAAACGTATGCTCTTCTTCAGCACTTTGAGTTCTTAGATTTATTTACCCTTTTGAGAATTATTTATGTTCAATTCTAAGATCATTTTCTCTTTTAGATGGGAGGGAAGTACAAATACCATTTTCCCTAGGCCCATTTTTCCCTTCTGCCCCCATCCTTAGAGATGGAGTTAGGTTGTGGCCCAAAAATAACTTCAAATCCTGAGCCATTGATTTTCTGACCTTAGAGGGCCCCTTGCAGGATTAAGCCACATACTTTTCAAGCTTGTGTTGTGTTCATCCTCCCAAAGAACTGGTGCAATATTCTTCTTCTGCTCTTCAAATACTTATTAATTACCTGGAATGAGGGGAAAAAAAGAATTGTAGGAGGAAGTGTGTCAGAGGAATAAAAGAGGAGGTACCCTCTCTGACCCCAGAACTGCAAGTAATCCACCGAAAATCTGCAGCAATATGGAAGAAGGATTGTATAATGCCAGACAGATTAAAAGCAAGTATTATTTGTCTGGCAAGTAATCTAACCAGTCTTTGTCTCTACTGCAAGAGCTAATTACACTCACAGGTGCCATGTTATTTACTGATTAAATCATCTCATTCAGTATCACTTTTCAATATTGCACTTTTAAGTAAAATAATGTTCCTCTGCGTGTGTCTCGATTAGAAATGTCAGTAGAGACAGAAATACAGGCTTGATGTTTCCTGCTGTATTTGTACTTTCTCTGGCTCAGAACATAGATGGCTGCTAACAATCAGTTTTCACGCACTTGCTGTGGTGTGTTGAGTGGGTGGCAAGGACTAGGACAGAGGCTCTTTTAACAAGCATTTTGTCCTAGTGTATGTTCTCAAGGAAGCAGATCCTGAGTCAAGGGTTTGGGAACTAGGAGTGTATTGGCATTCTAGAAGTGAGGAAGGCGGCCAATAAAGGACACATGGTTAGATCTGCTACTACTGTGGGAGTTTAATCACACTGGGAATATTTAGGATCCAGTGTAGAACATAAGCCTCAGAGTTACATCTCGTAAGGAGCAAGGGAGCTAACGTATTTCCACACCAGTTCCCATCAGTCATTGGTTGGAGATTGCTACCAGGGAGCATGAAGTCCCTGGAACTTCTGCTCCTAATGGCAAAACAGGCTTTGTGGCCAGATAAAGCCCTTGGGTGAAAGAGTGCAGGTCTGGTCGGTTGGAAGTGAGACCACCCTGCACTAAAGAGATAAGGACAAGTGGCTATGGGTGGGGCAGTAAGAGGATCTGTTACATATTCTTTAAGGACTTCCAGTGTGCCAGGCACTGCCATATCACTGTTAAGAAAAAGGTTTTTTCTCTGCTTTCACAGAGCTTATAGCTTAGTGGAGAAGCAAGTAACCAGGCAGAGCCAAAAGATGGGATATTTTGTGATGGTAGAAAGGAACGGTGTGTTAGGGAAGGCCTCCTAGGGAAGGTGACATCTAAGCTGGTCCTGCATTAAAACTAGAAATATGTATGGATGTTGGGAGCAGCATGTGTAAAAGTCCTGAAGAGAGTGTGTTTGCAGCAAGTTTTTAGAAGCTACAGAAAACAAAAAACCCTGATATGCCCAGGTTGTAGAGTTCAAGAGAATAAAAGAATAAGGAAAAAAGATTGAGAATAAGGGTAGTTGAAGAATCTGGAGGAAGAGCCAGGTGATGGAGAAGTTGGAAAACTGTTTGGATAGTTTCTAGAGGTAATTCCTTCCCAAGATCAAATCTCCTTCCATCTATGATTTCAAGTCCATAAGTGGTCATTCCTAGCATCTCTCAACTATTTTGGTCTTGCACACAGCTTTTTCTCTTATACAAACTCTAACAGAACTTTTTAAAAAAACATTTAAAATAGAAAACCTAACAAAAGTTGAGTTTATTTTTGCTGTAGATTAAATTAATATATAATTGACAAATTATTCTTGTTCTTGGATTCAATGACTGATTCAAGCATACAGTTATGTGTTACTAAATGACAGAGATACATTCTGAGAAATGCATCATTACATGATTTCATCATCCTGCAGCCATCATAGACTGCACTTACATACACCTATGGTAAAGCCTACTATACACCTAGGCTATGTGGTATAGCCTATTGCTCCTAGGATATACACCTGTACAGCATGTGACTGTACTGAATACTGTAGGCAACTGTAACACAATGTAACACTTGTGTATTTAAACATAGAAAAGGTAGTACAATTACAGTATAAAAGATTAAAAATAGTGCCTCTGAATTTGGATGGGCTGTGACAACTCTTGAGGTTAGGTCATAATAGGCAAGACTTTTCTTGGTTTTCAGGGATACTTGCCTTTGGATCCTTGAGTCCCCATTTAAGAAGTCTGAGGTTGCCATCCTGTTGCAGAGGCAGAGAGAAAATGGTCCTGATTCAAGGAAAGTGAATGGGAATAAAAGGAGTTGATAGAGAGATAGGACAGATAATGTTAGATAGACATGATAGGTAAATAAGATAAGTGATAGAGATAGGCAGATAATACATACATACATAATATGAGAGATGGATGGATAGATAGATAGATAGATAGATAGATAGATAGATAGATAAAGGAGAGATAGCAAGCAATATTAGACAAGGCCCAGAGGGGTCAGGGGCAGGAGGGCTTGAATGTCAGGATGAGCACTTTATTGATGTCTGCACATAGATCATAGATTCGTGGCTAAGGTTGTCTATGAGCAGGAAGGAGGTTGCAGGGATCCAGGATGAAGGAGTGAGATTCTAGGCTCAAGTGCAGAGGGTGGGAAGAGGAAAGGAATTAATTTCAGAAATACCATAAGGGAGGAGTAGGCAATTATTAATGGATAGATAACCTAGAGTGAAAAGAAGCATGGGAGGAATCAAAGTTTAGAAACTGAGTTTCAAGGGGAAGAGGCCCTGTAGAGAGAAATGAAAATCGCTTTCTCTCCAGGGATTGCTAGTTTACTGCAGAATGGCAGAAAAGTTCCAAGTCATCGGGTGCCTAAGCATTTGCCAAGTCATTAGCAGCTCTGGTAAACCCGGGAATGTGGGAGCTCAGTCACAACTATTGGAAACAGGAGTTTGGAGATTTTTGGTGGATTTTAATCATCAATGTCATCCTTTTTTGCCCATTACCTCAACCCCAGAGAGCTGCTTCTATTTCTGTTCACAGTCATCCATATGAGTGACAGCATCTACCTCAGATGCATGCAGACATATTTCATTAAGAGGAGAAAATGGTCGAAATTTCCTTTGGGTCAGGATGTTACAACAGATGAAAAGGAGAAGATATCTAGGAGAAAAATAACTCAGCAGTACACCATTAATCAATTTCTCTCTCTCTCTCTCTCTCTCTCTCTCTCTCTCTCTCTCTCTCTCTGTCTCTCTGTCTCTCTCTATCTTTCTCTTTCATCTTGCCTGACCTAAAACTGTGAAGCATCCATGATAAGAAATGTAGGCACAGATACTGTCTTATGAAGTGGCATTCTTGCAGAGCAGCAGCCATGATTACTATCAATCCTGCACACAAGTGATGTTTTTATTCCTTAACCACCACTCATTCCTCTGGGAATCTGCACACTCCACTCTATATTAGAGTGAGAATCTGCCATGTGTGTTCCCTGGAGATTAGCACACAGTGCCCATTGCAGCCTTGAAAGAGGCATCTTTTGGAAACCCTTTTGCTGTTCCCTAGGAATTGTTTTTGAGGTTGACTGCCACACCTGATGCAAATCCTTTGCCTGTTCCTCCTTTGTCTTCCTATAAAAAGAAAGAAAGGCGATTGCTGAGCTCGGTGGCTCAGCCGGCAATTCCAGCACTTTGGGAGGCTGAGGCAAATGGATTGCCTGAGCCTGAGGGTTCGAGACCAGCCCGGGCAACTTGGCGAGACCTTGTCGCTACAATAAATTAAAAAATTAACTGGGCTTGGTAGCACGTGCCTTTAGTTCCGGCTACTTGGAAGACTGAGGCGGAAGGATTGCCTGAGCAGCAGAGCAGGTCAATGCTGGGGTGGCCATGAGCATGCCACTGCACTCCAACCTGGGTGTCAGAGTGAGACTCCAACTCAAAAAAAGGTGATGCCCATCAATCAGAGACACCCAGGATGCTGACTCATGGCCAACAGAGAAGTCCAGTGGGGCATTGTTGGACTAGTACAAGTATGCCTATTAATCCACATTTCTGAGCACCTCTTCTGAGCCATAGCATTCAGTACCAGGCTACAGGATAGTGAGGGCTGCAGACACAGAACAACCATCCCTCCTACCAACCAGACGGTAAGCAAGGCTAAGAGGAGGCTCAGACCAGGCACTGGGGACACAAGGAGGGAGCCAGCACTAGACTTTGGAGATTTAGGAAGGTATCAAGGAGAGATGACACCTGCCCTGAAGAGTGAGTAGACTTTGGATGAGGGAGAAAGATATGCAGACTAGCATGATCCTATGACCTTGTTAGAGGAGGAAAAAACAGGCAAAGTACAGCCCCTGACACTCAGAAGTGGCAGGACCTAAAGATTAGGCATTGTAAATGTCATGCTCACTTCTTTATGAATAACAGCATAATAATAGCTGAATTCTAATGAGTGTTTACTACATGCCAGCACCCTGCAATGTGCTGTCCCTGAATTTTCTCTTTAACTTCTACACAGCCTAATGAGGCAATAAACGGTATTACTGTACTTTCCCTTTATGTATGAGGAAGCTGAGACTTGGAGAACTTCACTAGTATACTCAAGGTCACACAGCTGGTGGCCTCAGCTCAGGGCTGTCGGCCCCACAGCCAGGCCCATGCCCTCTCACGTACAGCATAGAGGAGGGTGGTGTGCAAGAGTTTCCAAACCAGCTGAACTTTTAAAATACACAGATTCTCAGATCCCACTCTCAGAAATGTGATTCAGCAAGTCTGGGGGAGAGGCCAGAGCTGTACTTTTAAAAACTTCCCAGGTGATTTGGATGGGATACAATGACATCATAGTTATGAGCCTGGCAGGGCATTTTCTGTCAAAACCTACCTATAGGGCATGCTGCCCTTTTGATTCTCATTAAAGCAGAAGGGATGTTAGGCAGGACCCAAAAGATATAGGTTCCAGACCTGGCCCTGCTGCCAACCAGCTGTCTGATCTGGGGTGAGTTATGTGGCCTGTTTGGATTTTAATTCTTTGTATGTCAGAGCTGGGGGTTGGACTACATGACACCTGAGGTCACCTCAAGCGTCATCATTTATCAATTCTGCCAAGCAGTGACGAAATTCCTGCTATTAAGTTTTGACAAATTCAGGAATTGAAGCTTAGAAGTCTATCAGTTGTTAGTGCTGCTGTAACAAAGTACCATGGAATGGGGGATTTAAACAACAGAAATTTACTGCGTCACAGTTCTTAAGGTGGAAGTCCAAAAGCAAGGTGTCCACAGAGTTGGCTCCTTCTGAGGGCTGGGAGAGAGAACATGACCCATGCTCCTCCTGTAGTTTCTGGTGGTTGCTGGCAATCTTTGATGTTCCTTGGCTTGTAGAAGCATCACCCTGACCTCTGCCTTCATCTTCACATGGCATTCTCCCTGTGTGCAAATTTTCCTTTTTTATAAGGACACCACTCATATTGGATTAGGGCACACTATTACAGTAGGACTTCATCTTAAATAACTTACATCTACAATGACCCCCTTTCCAAATAAAGTCAAATTCTGAAGTCCCAGGGGGTAGAGCTTCAACATATGAATTTTGGGGAAGAACTAATTCAATACAAAACAAGGTTCAAGTGGAAAACACTGCTAAGACGATCCAAAGTCACTTGAAATTGAGTTACATTTCTTTATGACTCAGGAATATAGTCATGCATCTTATAAGGGTATTTTGGCAAAGGATAGACCACATATACTATGGTGGTCCCACAAGATTATAATGGAGCTGAAAAATTTCTATCACATAGTGATACTCTTGCCAGCATAATGTCGCAGCCCAAGGCATTACTCACATGTTTGTGGTGATGCTGGGTGAACCACCTACTGTGCTGCTAGTCATATAAAAGTATAGCACGTACAATTACAGACAATGTGTGATACTTGATAATGGCAATAAACGACTACACTACTGATTTACCATCCTATATTTTCATCATTATTTTAGAGTATACTCCTTCTACTTATTTTTTTAAAAGTTAACTATAAAAAAGCCTCAGGCAGTCCTTCAGGAGGCATTCCAGAAAAAGGCTTTGTTATCACAGGAGATGACAGTTCCCTGACTGTTATTGCTCTTGAAGACCTTCCAATGGGACAAGACGTGGAGGTGGAAGACAGTGATAAGAATAGTCCTGACTGTGTGTAGGCCAAGGTTCATGTGTGTGTTTGTGCCTTACTTTTTAAAAAAAAATTTAAAAGAAAAAAATGTAAACAATTGTTTAAAATATAAAAGTTTGTATAGAATAAGGATGTAAAGAAAAAAAATTTTTGTGCAACTGTGCCATATGTTTGTATTTTAAGCTGTGTTGCTACAAAAAGTCAGAAAGTTTTAAAAAGTTAAAAAGTTTATAAAGTAAAAAAGTTACAATAAGCTAAGATTAACTTATATTGAAGTAAGAAAAATTGTCTTTCATAAACTTAGTGTAGCCTAAAGATGCAGTGTTTATAAAGTCTACAGTGTGTGTACAGTGATGTCCTAGGCCCTCCCGTTCACTCACCCCTCTCTTACTGACTCATCCAGGGCAACTCCCAGTCCTGCAAGTTCCATTTTTGGTGAGTATCCTATACAGGTGTACCAGTGTATATCTTTTACATGCAATTTTGCTGTACCCTGTTTCTGTTTAGATATCATTGTGTTACAGTATTCAGTACAGTAACATGCTGACAGGTTTGTACCCTAGGAGAAACAGGCTCTATCACACAGCCTAGGTGTGTAGTAGACTTTACCTTTGTCAATTAGAGGTTTGTGTAAGTACACTCTATGATGGCCACACAATGATAAGATTGCCTAATTTTGTCAGATTCATTTGTCAGAATGTATCTCCATTGGTAAGTGACATATGCCTATATTTGTTGCAAACAATAGAATCCTCACCTGCCAGTTTATGTGGGAAAGGAATTTCTGAAAGGTTGCTTGCTAACTCTGGAGGGGCTGCCGGGTCAAGAAGGACACCCACATTATGCTGTGGCATTGCTCTGCTGAAGGCTCTGACCCTCCTGGCTCCCCACTCCCTGCAGGGCACTTCCACTGCTCCCACCTGGGAACCAGTGCCTACGGTGCCTGCTACCTCATGTCATTTCTTCACTGAGCCTCACATGGGTGTGACTCATGCTCTGGGGGAACAATTTGTAACATTGAAATAAAAAAAATGTCCATGCCCTTTGACTCAGTAGTTCTTTCCCATAATTTTTTTATCCTAAGGAAATAATTCAGTGAGTGTCAGAGAATATACTTATAAATATGTTTGTTTATCAAAGTATTGCTTGTATAAACCCAAATACCTCAATATCCATCAGTGGTAGATTCTTTAAATAAACCATGATACAAATGTGCAAGGGAAAGGAGCTCCGTTAATTGTGTGTGATGATATGAATCTCCACTTGATCAGACCCAATGCTCCCTTTTTATGATAGATGCTTGCAATGCCCCCTTTACTATCTTGATATGAATTTCATAGATAATATCACCTATAGACATGATTTTTTAAAAAATCAATCTAACAACCCAATGACTCACACACATAGGTTTAAAAAGATCAATCTATCACCTTAACTTTAGCATAAAGGAGAAATAGAAGAAGAAGACTCCATAGTGAGATGTTTCAAAAAATAAATGCACAGGCATGAGTACACTAGGAGACACACCACGTGTCAGAGGTTTGCCCATGTGTAGAACTACCATAAACATCCCAGCCAGGAATTTTGACCCTTCAGGTGTGTGCACTGTGGTCACAGATCTCCGTCACTGCTCTGCTGTTAATGATAGGATTTTCCAAAATGAACAAAACAAGGTGCAATCCTTCCTCAATTTCCCTCAATCTTCCTGAAAAACATAGTGTATATTAAAAGCATGCACAAATTAGTTATGTCTGAATTAAAATGAAGTTTGGATCTTGGCTCAGATTATTCTAAGTAGCCTTTTCTACTACATGCATGTCTCATGTAGTATTTCAACATTATGTGAGATAATCTTCAAAGAGGGACTGACTTGCACAATATTGGATGCCCAGCACCCCTGGATTCTCACCCACTAAATGCTAGGAGTCACTCAGCTAAGAAAGCCCCCAAAAGGTCCAATCCACTCTTGAAATAGACAGAATGGCCTTTCTGAGAACCAGTTACCACTGATCTGTGTTTAGTAACAGGGAAAGAAGTCGACAACATGTGATGTAAAGTATAACTTACAGTTAAGTAAAAATGTAGACTTTTGGACCAACATTTACAATATGATTCCATTTTTGAAAAAGGACAAACACAAAGGAAGAAAGACTGCATGAAAGAAAAGTCTATATGTGTGTAAGTCCACAGAAGAAAACATCTGAACGTGTGTAAGCAAGCATATTAATCATAATTATCTTTAGGTTAACATATTATAGTTGTACATATTGTTGGAGGACATGTGATATTTTGATACCTGTATACAATATGTAATGATCAAATTAGGGTAATCAGGATACTCATCACCTCAAACATTTATCTTTTCTTTATGTTGGGAGCACTACACTTCTAGCTATTTTGAAATAGAAAATAAATTATGGCTAACTATAATTTCCCTGCTGTACTTTTGAATACTAGGTCAATAAGATTACAGGGCATTTTCTAATGTCCATTTTTTCATATGGACTGATTTTTAGCAATGATGCATTATTTTTATAATAAAAAACTATTTGTATTTGGAAAATAAAAGAGAAAGGCAGCAAAGCAAGATTTTTCGGTCTCAGTGATATCGACATTTGGGGCTGGGGAATTCTGTCTAGGAGACTGTCCTGTGCTCCTAACCATGAGAGGCCAGTAGTACACCCCTAAGTTCCAACAACTGAGAATGTCTCCAGACAAGGCCAAATGGCCCCTGGGAGGCTCAGTCAACCTGGTTGAGAACCACTGTTGCCGAGGATTAGAAACTCAAGTTCTGGCATCCTGCTGCCTGGGTTCTAATCCGGTTGCTCCACTGGTAACCTTTGCAAGTTACTGAGTAACTGTGCTTTGGATGCCCTGTCTATAAAATGGATGATGGTACATCCCAGGCTTGCTTGAGAATTAAAATAGAAAATGTACATTTTAATGATGAGCACAGTTCCTGTCATGTAGCAAATTGCACAACGAATGTGAGCTTTAATTATTAAAAGGAAAAACGTTCACCTCTAGATCTGGAAAAGAAAGCATTATAAATAGATAAATGCGCCTGGCATAGGAAGGTGCTGAATTCCACATATCACTGTCCCCAAGGAAGTGGACTCTTTCCCCCGGGTCCTGGAAGTCCTGTCTGAGCTAATTCTTTCCCAAAGTCTGGATAAAGTCTCAACGTGACTTGAGTCTTTTGCGACTCTCTAGCCACAAGAATGGTCTCATTTCAAAAAATAAAACTCTCAGTCCAATGTATATTACTACCAACTTAATTTGAAGTGAATGTTTACCTGGCTCCCAAGCCTGCATTGGGAGGGAACCTGAAGTTTACTCCCTCCCTCACCTTGACCCCTGGGGGCTGCACCTGTAAGGCTTCCGGGTCCAGCCTGTGTGGGGAGGGACAGAGCCTTCCATACCTGGATTGCACTCTCTTCTTTGATGTCTTCTGGGTTTGGTAGATGCTCAAATCCTTCTCCCAGGGTCGGGCGGGAGGCAGGGGAGATCCTTTCTCAGTGATTCCCACACAGCCAGCCTCCTGCTGCAGTTCCCAGGATGTAGAATGAGCCCTTCTTTCTGGGGCCATTTCTAAAGCCTACTTCAGATGCTGTTCAATCTCCAGGAAAGCGCTTCCTGTGGTAAGAGAAGTGAGTCCTACACTCTCGGTCTCAGGGCTAAGGGATATCAGTGCACAGGCCATCCCTCCACATTCTAACTCCAGTGAGTATGTCCTAAGCCAGCCTTGCAGATCCCAAAGCCTGGCAACTTAGCCTAGGTTATAAAGGGGAGCAACTGCCTCTTACACTGTGCAGCAGTGAAGGGCAGGGGGCTGCTGCATCCCATTCGTTTCTTCCAGAAGGAAACACCTGCTGTAGACTGCCCTCACCCCTTCTTCAGGGGATGGGTGGTGCTGGTCAAAGGTGGCTTACCATCTCTGGTGGGTGCTGGTCAGCCTTACTTGCATCATTAGAGTGTGGGGGAACATGGAATTAAAAGCTCCAGACAAAACAAGGAAAAACAGTTTATTTGTGTATGCAAGTGGCCTCCCTTCCTAGGTCACTTGTGTTACAGATGGGCTTCCCTGTGGTTCACAAGAGGTCCTGGCCACATTCTCTGATGTCTTCTCAGGCCCCAGCTAACATCCAGTCTCTTGGGGAAGTTTGAATTTTATGATGAGAGGCTCCTTAAGCAAATGGGAGGGATTTCTCTAGAAATTAGGCCTCCTGGCACTGCTCTCGATGCTGACAATGAGGACTCCACAGCTACAGGGCTTCTTAGTAAGCTGCATGCAATCTACCAGTCCACAGGCTGCACTGCCGTGTGAACTGGTGCTTTCAGAACCCTGCCAGCCTTGGGCTCTTCAATGTATAAAATAAAGAGCACATTCAGACTGATGAATCAAACCCTGCAGGGCCTGAAAGGGCCACTTCAGCCTCCAAGCTACTTAGCCAGGAAACACAGAATAGAGGTTAAGGCATTCAAATGTTCTAAAATAGAAAAAGTGGTTTGTAAGTGTGGTAGAGTGAACCAGCAGAGACAGAGCTAGGACTCAACACAGGGCCCTTGGGGTCAAGCCAGAGCAGAGGTCCTGCATTGGCTTTGCATCCCATGGAAACATGTCAGAAATGCAAATTTATGGGTCTCCCCCCCAGACCTACTGAACCAGGAACTCTGGGAGGAAAGCCTAGGAATTCATGTTTTCACAAGCCCTCCAACTGAGTCTGGTGCCACTAGGGTCTGAGAAGTTGGCCCTCCATACCCACATACACAGATTCAACCAACCAATGTTTAAAAATATTTTTTAAAGAGTAAAAAAAGAAAAAAAAGCAATACAAATAATACAAATAAAAACACAGTATAGTAACTATTTACATAGTATTGACATTATATTAAATATTATAAGTAATCTAGAGATTATTTAAGGTACCTGGAAGGATATGTTTCTATTATGTGCAAACATGATGCCATTCTACATCAGAGATTGAGCATCTGTGGATTTTGGTATCCGAGGAGGCCCTGCAGATATTGAAGAGTGACTGTACTTAGTGGAAGAAGGGTCTAAGCACACACTGTGATTTTTTTCTGGGGCCCAGGAGGCCTGAGGGTGGAAATTTGAGCTTGGTGCATGAGTGGGTTTTCACAGCCAGGTGTGCAGTGGGATAGTGAGAAATTTTGTTTAATTCATCCTGACCAGTTTCCCCCAAGAGTGTTCACAAGTCTGCGGAAGAAAAGGAGTATGAAGTAAAAATAGAACTGTATCATTCTGGAGTCCAAACAATGCACCTGAGGTCACTTGTAGAACACAGCGGGAAGCAGCAGTTAGCTGGTGAGAAGACCGGCAGAATGACTGGTCAGGTCCTGGCCTAGGTGATAGAGCCACCTGTGGGGTTCCTGTCATCCATTTATTCATTTATTTAACAAGCATTAATTGAACACTGAGTATGGGTCTGGCCTGGTGTGCTCAGCCTGAGGATACAGTGGTAAGTGAGACAGATGATCATTCTGGCCCTCGCTGGGCCTACAGTTTAGTTGAGGAGACAGATTTTTAAACACATCATTGCACACAAAGTCACAACCAAAAGAATCTATAAAGAAACGTTATGAACTACTGTTAGAGTACTCCCAGAGAAGCTGGGCAGAGCAGACAAAATGGCAAAGGCCCACATTTGTACCTGAGACTGTCAATACCTGGAACAGAGAAGTGGCGTAGAAGGTAGAGAATCTTGATTAAACAGTTGGTTTTGCTGACGTATGTAAAGCATACGACTGTTCTGTTGCTTGCCAGTAATTCATGGTTAAGGCCAGTCTAAAGAAGTAAGAAGCCGGGCTCGGTGGCTCAGCCTGTAATCCCACACCTTTGGGAAGCTGAGGTGAGTGAATTGCCTGAGCCCGCGGGTTCAAGACCTGCCTGGGCAACTAGGCGAGACCTCATCTCTACAATAAATAAAAAATTAGCTGGGTGTGGTAGCGCACACCTGTAGTTCCAGCTACTTGGAAGGCTGAGTCAAAAGGATCGCCAGAGCCCAGCAGGTCAATGCTGCGGTGGCCGGGAGCGGCCACCGCACTCCAGTCTGGGTGACAGAGTGAGACTCCAACTCACAAAAAAAAAAAAAAAAAAAAAAAAATAGGAAGTAAGAATAAAATAAATAATATGGCAGAAATTCAGTCATGAGTGCACCTCCTACATGTGGCAACCCTTCATGTGGTCACTTATTGAGCTCAGCATTGGCATTTAGAACAAATATACAACACAGAATGAGAGGAGAGGATGATATATAGCTAGATGATAAACTCAGCCTGGGAAGATGTTAAACAACTCTCCGAGCGCAGCCCCTGGACGGACTCCTGCATTTGGATGGGAGTCAATGGTAGCTCTCTCCTCACTTGCCAATGAAACCAGCACTCTATCATGGAATTCATGACATGTCTCTGGATACAAACATTGAGCCATCAATAAAAATCTACATGATGCCCGTATTACTATATTAATAATATGGAAAAACATAAAATGAAACATAGGGAAATTCACATTAAAAATGGTAAAAGCAGTGGATTTGGGATCCTATTCTCCCATTACTATTTTGTGCTCTCTAATCTCTTTTCAGGTAATAGTATTTTGAATTTAACTGTGGGATTCTGGAACTAAAGAAAAATTGAATACCTGGATTCAGGTGTCCTTGTTTGGATTATAGTTGCCTTTTTTTTCCTCCAATGAGAAAAATAGTCTCTTCTCAATGGTTCCATCTACACTCAGATTATAACAGCTCCAGAAATAAGAAGATAGCTCACTGTGTTCCATCCTATATTCTCTGCATCATATTTTGTAGATCACTTCAAATTTCCATTTAGCCATCAATTTAAAAAATTTCAGACATTTAATAGGGCCTTTAAAATCCAATTGCTTAAATAAAGCATTACTGAAGGGCCACCCATTCCTCAACCACTAATGCCAGCTCCTTAAGACAGTTTCACCAAGAAGCCTAGGATAAGTGCATTTCATTTAAGCAGCATTTTGTTTGCCATGGTATTATCAAAAATAGTAGGGTATTCCCCAAAGTAAGGCTTTTTCAGAATTCAGGAAATTCAGGGTTCAATCTACTTCCAATTTCTGTGTAAAAATAAGAATGTTTGTCAGATAAATATGTTAAAAGTCCTCTTTGAAGGAATGGTTTTCAACTATTGGTGAGGTCTTGAACATATTTCAGACTTGAGCCCTGGAGTAATGAGTCAGACTTTCCAGACATTTGAAAATGTGTCTGTCCTGCAAATCTCCAGGTCCTGCAGAACAATACAAACATACAATGATGCATTTCTATTTATCTGCTCTGCCCAGTGCACCCTCCCAGAACAGGCTCCCATGCTGCTCTTCTACCCAGATGCTTGTCTCGTTCTTCAGGATGTGAGGTTTGGCACTGCTATTCAGACCTACTTGATGTAAATAACTCAGTCTTCCTATCAGCAACGGTCTTAGAATGAAAAGATCCAGATTTGAGTCCTGTTTCTACCACTTACTGTGTAACCATACTATAGAGTATTTAAGTGATACTATGCTCAACATGAAAGTACAAAAGCCCTTTCAGATGTATACTGTTGCATCATGTAATAGAAAGAACAAGATAATTCTTTCTTGTTATATATATTTTTTTCTTGTTATAGTTGAGGCTTACATTCAAGGCCATTCAAGCACCCATTAAAGAAGCAGACATTTTCTATTTTGCCTAGATGCTGGATATCCATTGGTGAGGATTCATTTTAAGTGTCAGCTTGACTGGACTGAGGAATGTCTGTGAGGGTATTTCCAGAAGAGATTTATGCGTGAGTCAGTGTCTGAGAGAGGAAGATCCTCCTCCATGTGAGTGGGCACCATCCAATCTGCTGGGATGTGACTAGAACAAAGCAGACAAAGAAGGGGGACATTCAGCTCACTTGGCTTTCTTTTTTAGCTCCCCCTCACCCTTCAGCAGCATTCATTTTTTATTCTTCTGCCCTTGAACATCAGGCCCTCTGATTCCAGTTTCTTCAGGCTTTGGACTCTAGAACTTGCTCCAGTAGCCTCCAAGGGACTCTCAGGCTTTGGCCCTTCTTTTTCCTAAAAAATTCCCTTTAATACATATGTATATATAATATATATGCATCTTATTGATTCTGTCTCTCTGGAGAACGCTGACTAATAATACACCAGCTAAACCAAATCTTTCAAAGAAAAATGTTGGGATAGAGCAGAGTAGGTTAGGTCCTTAGTTAGATTTGAACAGAGCCTTGCACCCCACAAGGGACAGCCTAGCCCCCTTTTGAAAACTATGGATAGGGTTCTAGAACCAGCAGGGGCTCCAGCTTAAGTCACGGTGAGAGGGGACTGCAAAAAACATGAACTCTAAGCTTCCCTGCAGCCTTTGCAATATCCTGCCAGAGTATGCCCTCGCCAAGTGGGACTCTACACTGGAGTGATGAGCACTTGCATTTTCCTGTCCTGGGATTTGGACACACTACAGTGGGCAACCAGATTTGGGCAGATATTGAAACCAGGTTATACAGGATACTGCAGAGAAAACTTAGTATGGGGAAGAGAAGTCTTCCCCGACATACTGTGGAGAATCTCGGTGAATGGGACCCAATAAATAGTTGTTGAATTAGTCAGTGAAGAATGTAGTGAGAGAAGCCCAATCTGACTTCAGGTGGTCACTGTGCTGTCCACAGGTGCCAGGCCAGTCTAAGCCAAGCAGTCATCATCAATGCCATGGTAGGATATTTGTAGTGATGAGCAGGCACACCCACCCCAGCCTGTCATCCAACATTGCTTTTTGAAGCTTTGGGTCATCCAAAGCCCCTCTTGGGGTATTAGAACTGTTACCAACAAGTTGCCAGGAAGCACAACCAACATTGTGTGTGTTCAACCAAAAAGGTGAGATTTTCTGGTCTCTATGCTTTGGTGGTGGTGAATCTCTTCAAGTCAGTATTTCCTCTGTATTGTTTTTCCATATCCCTGAATTTCCTGATTCAGAGCCACACGCATTACCCTTTGTCTTAGAATACTTTGCCTCAATTGCCTTAATCATCTGGTCGCTTCACTTTTAACATGACTTTTTGGGTTTCTGCAACGCTGCTCATGCCATGTCCCTGGTAAAGTTCAGATTCCATCAGACCTGTGTGACTGAAGGGCCTCATAAGGGCAACTTCTCACAAGGAAATGGTCAGAGAGGAGGTCCAAGAATAATCCCCCACCCCTGGGAAGTATACCATGGCCGAATGATACCTCCCTGCTCTCCTTGTCATCATGTCTCCCATCCATGTCACTTCTCATGGGCCATTATAGGACTGTGAGGGACTTGGAACTAGAAAGCACTATGGAATAAGAGTTTTATTTTTTCTCACGTGATCCTTGTTCAGAATGCATGTTTTAGAGCAAGGTGGGAGGCACTCTTTTCCAAAAGGGTGTCACCAATGATGTCTATCTAGATGTTGTCAACCTTTGTCTTCTTTTAAGTCACTCCAAGATCCTAATAAATGCTTCTAACACTAAAATAAAATTTTAAAATATTGACATCCTGGAACTGGAAACATGGACAAAAGGATGCAAGGTGGGTACCTGGAGTGTATTGTGTTTTGTGTTTGGATGGGAGTGAAGGGGATGCCAGAAGAGAAAAGTGCATTGACCAAGGTGAAGACACCAATTCCATAACCTTGGCTCAAGTAACCCCTGCCCACTGGCTTCCAGGTCCAGTGACCTAGCTGAGAGGGGCAAGAGTAGTCCTGAATCTGGCCCAGAGATCACCCACTCTCAGAAAGGAACGTGAGCAATTCTTGGCCTGGACATTGCATGGAACTATTCAGACTTTGCCCTCCATAGAGTCATTCCTGCCCACTCCCATTCCCACATATGGGCTGACTCACCAGTTTACAGAAGGACTTTATGCCACTAGTAACCTCATCTCAACTAAAATAAATCAGCCCCCACCCAGGAATTGGCTTGCTGTACCAACTCTACCTGTGATAAAGAACAGAGGGGAAATCACAGTGACCTTTGCAGGGTGTGTACTGTACTTTCTAGAGTTATGAATAGCTCAGTTCCCAGAGGGGAGGTTTCTCAAGTTCATCCTTTACAGTTAAACTCTTGGTTAAGATAGGAAAGTTATTCTGAGTAATAACTATTTCCTTCCCTCTGAGCCCCCACAATGAAAAAGTGATGCTTCCTACTTAGAACTTTGTGTTCAGTAAACAGAGCTCTCAGTTCTGAAAAGAAAAATAAATTGCTTTCTAAAGGGCAATGAAATTTTTGCTGCCTGCATTGATCATGCAGCCTTTCACTCCTGAGTGGTTTTCCTTGACCTCTATGAGGATTGTTTGTCCCAAAGGCATGGCAGGGCCAGAACTTCAAAAACACTGGTGACACCCCGGGCAGGCTGTGAAATTTTGCAGTAAATCTGAAAACAAAAAGAAAAAAAAAGAAACCACTCTGGACTCAGAAAATGAGGTGGTTACTTTGAACACACAGGAACACTGCTATCCAAAGATGCCCGTATCCATGGCCTTCTTGCAAGGGGCAAGCTCCATTGAAGTGAGTTGCCCCTGTGTCACTGGGTTCCCTCTGCACCGGCACATGGGGCAGCCTGGGTCTGAAGGACTGAGCAAGAACACTTGCAGGAGCACATTTTCAAAGTCCCCAATCACCTCTAGCTGGAGACCCGCTGCGACCCCAGCCTTTGGTGTTGTAGCCAGTTCCCGTGGTCAAAACGTTTAGTCCTAGGGATTTCAGAATGGTGTAAGCAGAAAGCAGCTCCACCGCAGGTTAGCTTTATAAGGCCTCACTGAAAGCTCTGAGTCTGATGATAATCACAGAGGAAGGTCCAGAGAGTCAGTCTCTTCCTTGCTTCTCAACAGCTGGGTGATTTGGGGAATGTGCCTAATCTTCCCTATCTATAAAACACAAGGGACGGACGAGATCAGCGGTTCTCAAACTAGAGATTTTGGAAGAATCATCTAGGCAGTGCATTAAAAATAATAATCCCTGGGGCAGCTCCCAGAAGTTCTGACTTTAAAAACTCCCCTTCAATGCTGCTGCTGATGGTCTGTAAACCACAGTTGGAAAAATATTGGACCAGACAGAAGCCTTCTGGTCTCAAGAGTCCCTGCTAGATGCTAGCTGTGATGTTAAATTTGCTTTTGTCTAGTTGTTTTAGTGTTCTCTTTATTATCATATAAATAAAGCATTTCTTAATTATCAAGGAATTTACAGTATGTGTATCACAATTACATTTGGAAACATTTAAGAGAGTAATAGTTCTAAAGTGAGTTTCTTTGGGTAGAAGGACAAATATACAAAGAAAACAGGTAAAGAGTTGGCTCTATATCAGATATTTGAAGGAAAATATTCTAGGGAAGAATTATGTTCCATCATAATTCTCCTTTTGGAATATTACCTTTTCCCATTTTTCTCCTCTCCTATCTCTTATCTCCCCTATGCTTAATTTTTGACTACCTTGATGGGAGATAGAGAAGGTGGTGAGCAAAACAGCTGGCAAATGTAAAAGTAAAGAGGAATGAGGGATTCAGGGTCTCCTAGTCGTTGATCTTAAAGCTTGACCTGGTTGATGTTCATATCCTGTGTCACTGAAAAGCCCCTTTCTTCTGGTTTTAGGAGATTTTTATCAGAAAAGGAAGACCCATCCCAGGTTAGTTTCTACTTTGCATTGACAACATTGAATCTTTGATTAAAAAAAAAAAAACCTAAGGCAACCTGAAAACATGTAGTCATCAGGAAAAAGTTGAAGAGCCTAACATTAATCACAATAAAGCTAGAATTCCCAGATAAGATATTTTTGGATCTTTGCATCTACAAGTGCAAGCACTTCAACAGCAATTGCCCTCTTAGTGATTTTACAAAATCCTCATATCATTTATTCTTTCAACACATATTCGTTGGACATCCATTAGGTGCCAAACACTAGGAATACCATGTGGGCAGAAAACATGGACTCTGCCCTGCAAATGCCAGTGTGACGAGTGCCACAAACAGGTGTGAGAGGTCAGGAGGAAAATTTCTGAGAGGTCAGTGAGCTGAGATTGGAGGACCAGAAGGAGGGAACTAGATAAAGCAGGGATAGAAGGGTGTTCTGTATAGAGAGAACAGCATGGACAAAGTCACATAGTAGGGAGCAACCAGTGGGTGCAAGCTACTGAAAATTAGCTTTTAGGGGGGCAATAGCATATCATATCTCCCCTTGATAAAGGAAGAGACTGAAATCATGACCTGCCTGCCTGTCTGCCTCATATGGGGAGGGAGCACTGAGGAATGTTCTTGGAGATATCTTCTGGACACTGATGCCTGAAACACAATCTAATGCCATACTTATTACTGAGTTTTGCAATAGGAGATTTAAACTACATTCTGTTTTATTAAGAAATATCTATTAGATTTTCCTTTGATTTACACTTCCAAATAGCAAACCAAATGTTGCTTAGTTTAATTTTCAAACTGATGAAGCTTTCTTTCCTGTTGCTAATTTAAGTCACTAAAAGTGAATTTTGATTAATCTGGGACAGGAAGTTTTGTCTTTCTTAATTGAAAACATTTTGAACCGATAGCATATTGCACTAAATTATTCAGGAAATGGCAAGGAGGCTAAAGCTAAGGAAAGCTTTATTCTTTTTCTTTCTTTCTTTCTTTCTTTTTTTTTTAATTTCATCTATGGTTGATATATTCTTTTTCTTTTTCAAAATTGCAGATTTCCAGAGATTAATTTCTTCAAACACTTACAACTTACTGAAAAGAGTTATTGAACTCTTATTTGGCTACAAATAAGTTATCTTTGCTAATTAAAAATAAAATCTTTCTGTCTTTTTGGTATTGACTTGTGAAATTCCAGTAACAGTCATGATCTATGTTTATACAAGAGCTAGCATATCATGTCCACAGATTTGTATCTTTTTCAACTTGTCAACAACTCATAACTGGTAGATGGTCAGGAGAGAAAGATCTTGAAAAATTATAAATTAAGATTGTTTCTTTGTTTGTTGTTATTGTTTTGTTTTAAAAGTATAGGGTGAAAGTCAGGATTAAGTACATGGTTTAGGTACAGGTAAAGTTTTGGGCCTCCCTTTGGACCTCACTTCACCTGGATTAGGATCAGGCACACTTATTGTTGTTATGTGCCCTACCCTCCAGCAGTGTTCTGCTACTGCCAATCCTATCTTTGTAGTATTATATGTGTTCAGGGTTCACTTATGAGTGAGAACATGTCGTACTCAGTTATTTGTTTCTGTGATAGGTCACTGAGTATGATAGACTCCAAATCCATCCAAGTTGCTATGAAGTCCATAGTTTTGTCCTTCTTTATGGCTGTGTAATATTCTACCATGTATATGTAACACATTATTTTTATCCAGTCCAGTTTCAATGAGCAGCATGGTTGGTTCCGTGTTTCTACTTATGTGAATAGTGCTGCAATAAACATGTGCACACAGATATCTTTTTTTGTAGAATGTTTTGAGTTCCTCTGGGTATATTCCCAGAAGGGGAATTGCTGGGTCATATGGAAGGTCGATTTCTAGTCTTTTAGAAATTGCCATACTGTCTTCCAAAGAGGTTGCACTAGTTTGCATTCCCACTAATAGTGTAGAAGCATTAGCTTTTCTCTACATCCTTGCCACCATCTGTTGTTTTTTGTTTTATTGATGGTGGCCATTCTTACTGGAGTTAAGTGGTATCTCAATGTGGTTTTGATTTGCACTTCTCTGATAATTAGTGAGACTGAGTATTTTTTCAGGTGTCTGTTGAATGCTCACATATCTTCTTTTGAGAAGTGTCTATTCATGTCTTTTGTCCATTTTTTAATGAGGCTGTATGGGCTTTTTTTTCCTTTTGGCATGCTTGAGTTTCTTGTAGATCCTGAATGTTAGGCCTTTGTCAGATATAGAGTTAGCAAATATTTTTTTCCATTCTGTGTGCTGTCTCCCCACTCTCTTGATGGTTTCTTTTGTTTTGCAGAAGCTTTTCAGTGTGATGAGGTCCCACTTGTCTATCTTCTCTCTTATGATATGGGCATCTAGGGTTTTGATCAGGAACTGGTTGCCTATTCCAATTTCCATAAGGGTGTCTCCCGCATTTTTTAAGATTCTTATAGTTTGAGGTTTTACATTTAGGTCTTTGACCCATTTGAAGTCAATTTTTTGTATATGGTGATAGGTAGGAGTCCTGTTTCTGTCTTCTGAATGTGGTCAGTCAGTTTTTCCAGCACCATTTACTGATTAGGTTCTCCCTCTCCCAGTGGTTGTTGGTAGAGGCTTTGACAAAGATTAGTTGGTTGATAAATTGAAGTTTTGCTTCCAAAATCTCTATTCTGTTACACTGGTCTATATATCTCCTGCTTTATTTCTTTTTTTGAGGATTGTTTTGGCTTTTCATGATTATGTTTCCATATGAATTTCTGTATTGTTTCCAGGTCTAAGAAGAATAATGTTGATAATTTAATGGGTATTGCATTGAATCTGTAGATTGCCTTGGGTAGGTTGGACATCTTAACAATGTTGATTCTTCCAATCCATGTGCTGGAATATTTTTCTGTTTGTTTGTATTTTCTTTGATTTATTTGAGCATTGTTTTGTAGTTTTCATTTTTAAGGTCTTTCATTTCTCTGGTTAGGAAGATACCAAAGTATTTCATTTTTGGGGGTGGATATTGTAAATGGGATTGTACTTTCTATTTGGTTCTCTGCTTGTTTGTTGTTGGTATATAAAAATGTGACTGTCTTTTGCACATTTATTTTATACCCTGAAACTTTGCCAAAGTCCTTTATCAGTGCAAGGAAGTTTTTAACAGTTTCCCTTGGGTTTCCAGGTATAGGATCATATCGTCTGCAAAGAGGAATAGCTTGTCTTCATCTTTTCCTATTTGGATACCTATGATAGCCTTTTCTTATCTCCTATCTAGCTAGGACTTCCAATACTATGTTAAACAGGAGGGGTGAGAGTGGGAAGATTGTTTATTATTTTTAATCATAGAATGGGCACATAACAAATCAAAGCTGAAATTTACAGTCATCTTTAAAAAAAAAAGATTTAGGTAGGGCCAAGATGGCTGACTGAAGACATTGTATGATTGCAGTTCTCTGCAAAGAAGTCTATGTAGCAGAGTAGACCTAGGGCCTTGGGGGTCACCCTGAAAACCCAAGCTGAGGTCTACCAGGCAGTCACCTAGGGACACAGAGAATGGATAGTTCCAAGCCCCAGACACCTGTATAGGCAGACCCAAAGTGAAATGGGAGTGCACCTTAGGAGATAGGGAATGAGTAAAAATGACAGCTTTTCTTCTCTGTATATCTCACATGAGCCTCTGCAACCTTAGCCAAGGAAGAAACAACCTGTGAACTCCCTCCTGCACTCCTCATGCACTGGTCGGGCACAAAGGACTGCGTTGGGTGGACACAGAGGCAATGGTGGTCCTACATTGAACCCGATAACTACAGTTCCCAAGATTCCCATGCCACAGCCACTGACCCCCTCACAGAAAGCCTTAGTGGGAAATACCCTGTGAGGATGGTCTGTGCTATGCAGGTGGGCTCACCTCCCTCCCTCCCCAGCACCCTGCAGGGGCAATATGACCAGTTCAGGGAAGTTTTACTGGCATGGGCAGCCCTTGTGTGCCTAGGTCAGGGCTGCAGATGTGGCTTGCCCTAAGGTAGCCACTATTGTGGTTATAGCTTCTCCCATGGAGCAGGGAGGAATCTAAGAGGTTGGGCACCACTGCACAACACTTGGGTGGCAGTGAGCTCGACCACCTGTGGCAGAGGAAGAAATAATGACTCTCCCTGTTCCACTGCTTTCCTTCTAACTCTGGCCAAAAGAGGTGTTCCTAGCCAAACAGGAAGAGGGCAATTCATACTCCCAAGAGCACCTGAACCAGAGTAGAATGGCAGGGCCCCTGCCTGGCTGCCTGCCAACCCTGCTGACAGACAAGCAATCTGCAAAGGACCCACCCCTGTAGCCTGTCCTGGGGGGAGAAGAAAGAACTTGAAACAGAGGAAATGTCCCATCTCATTTCTGCCAGACTGCACCAGCAAAGCAGCTTCAGGCAGTCTCCCCCCAGAACACCACCCTTCCTGACTGCCCCACCCACAGGCAGGCCTGAGGAGGGAAGACAGGCAACAGTAGCAAACTTATCTAATTAAAAGACAATTAAACAAAAAATAAAGAGAAGAGTCTGCCCTCACAGATAAGGAAAATGTAGTATGTGTGTGTGGTGGGGGAAGGGGAGAACAACACTGGCAATCCCCAAAGCCTTAATGAGCTGATACCCACAAAAGGGCTTCCCAGATTCTGAGCAATGGAACCCATACAGAATTACCTGGAACTGATGACAGACATAGAATTCAGGCTATAGAGGGCAAAGACAATCAAGGAGATTCACAAAAAGGTGGACGTACAGATTATTCAGTCAATGAAAACAAGGCAGGAAGTGAAAGTTGAGCTGGCCAAGATAAGAAAGGACTAATCTGAACTCCTGCAAATGAGGAATTCTTTCCTGAAATTTCCAAGCATAATGAAAAGCCTAGGGAACAGAATCAATCAAGCAGAGGAAAGAATCTCATAGCTTGAGGATCAAACTATTGGCAAACCCAGGCTGACAAAAATAAGGAGAAAAGTCTTAGGAAGAAAGAGCAATGCCTATAAGAGGTTTGGGATTATTAAAGAGACCACATATACGGTTGCCTGGCATCCCTAAGAGAGAAGGGAAAACTGAGAATACCCTGGAGTAAGCCATCCCAAGGAGTCATCCAAGAAAATTTCCCCTATCTTGCCAGAGAGATAGCTATGCAGATGCAAGAGATCCAAATAACTCCTTTACGGTAATACATGAGAAGACCATACCCAAGACACATAACAATCTGTCTCTACAAGGTGAGTATGAAAGAAAAAAATCTAAAAACAGCTAGAGAGAAGGGACAGACAACCTATTCAACTGAAGGAAACCCATCACAATTGCAGATGACTTCTCAGCAGAAACCCTACAAAGCATAAGGGACTGGGGTTCCATCTTTAAATTTTTAAAGAAAAGCCATCCCAGCCAAGAAGTTTCTACTCTGTCAAAATAAACTTTGTTAATGAAGGTGAATTAAAATTATTCCCAGAAATCCAGTTCCTAAAAGTATATGCTGCTTCTAGACCAACCCTACAGGAGATGTTTAAGAAGGTTCTAAGCACAGAATTGAAAGAACAATTCTACCTATTGCAAAAGCACAACAAGCACAGAGTTTACAGACCATACAAATCAACCCTAACCTGAAAAGCAAAGCAGTCTCTTAATAACAGTGTGACAGGAACAAACACCCACATATCAATAATTAATTTACACATGAATGGACTGAACACACCACTCAAAAGGCATAGAGTGGTAAATTAGTTAAAGAAGCCTGATCCATTCTTCTGCTGCCTTCAGGAAACCAATCTCACTGCAAATGACACTCATGGACTCAAGGCAAAGAACTGAAGAAACATCTTCTAGGTAAATGTGAAACAAGAGCAGGAGTAGCTATTTTTATATCAGACAATACAGACTGTAAGCCAATAATAGTTTAAAAGGACACCAAAGGTCACAATATAATGATAAAAGGCTCAATCCACCATCAAGAATTAGCTACCCAACATAGGAGCACCCAGACTTATAGAACAACTGTTAATTAAACTAAGAGAGGATAGACAGTCATACAGTTACAATTGAAGACTTTAATACCCTGCTAACAGCCTTCAACAGATCAAGGCCAAAAATTAACAAGAAAATCAGGAACCTTAACTCAACACTCAACCAATTAAGCCTAATAGACATTTACAGAACATTTTACTCAACAGCCACAGAATACACATTCTTCTCAACACATGATATTTACTCCAAGATTGACCACATACTTGGACATAAATCAAGCATGACCAAATTTCAAAAAGTTGAAATCAAATCAAATATCTTCTCAGACCACAGTGGAATGAAAATGAATTCACCAACAGGAAGCCCCTCAAACATGCAAATATATGGAAATTAACATACTTCTAAATGATTTTTGGGTTAACACTGAAATTAAGGCATAAATAAAAAGATTCTTAGAAACAAATGTAAACAAAGACACAACACACCAAAACCCGTGAGATATCATGAAAGCACTGCTAAGAGGGAAGTTTATAATATTGTACAACATATCAAGAAAATAGATGTACTCAAGTAAACAGCTTAATGTCTCATGTAAGGGAGATGAAAAGACAAGAGCAATCCACTTCTAGAATTAATGGAAAAGTAGAAATTATTAAAATAAAATTACAGTTGAATAAAATAGAGACAAAAAATCATACAAAGTATTAACAAGAAGAAAAGCAGCTTCTTTGAAAGGATAAGTAAGATTGACAGACACCTGGCCAGATTAACAGAGAGAGAGAAAGAGAGAGAATTTGAAGTAACACAAATAGAAATGAAAAAGTGACATCACATCTGACCCTGAAGAAATACAAACAATGATCAAAGATTGCTACAAACACCTGTATGTAAATACAGTGGAAAATCTAGAAGAAATGGAGTTCCTGGTATCACATAAACTCCCAAGATAGAAACAGGAAACCCTAAACAGACTAATAACAATCTAAAAGATTGACTCAGTAATAAGAAACCTCCCTGCTGAAAAAAAGCCCTGGACCAGATAGTTTCTCAGCTGAATTCTATTAATACTATTTCTATTAATATCAGACTTACAAGAGAGAACTGATACCAATCCTATTGAAAGCATTCAATAAAACTCAACATCCTTTCTTGATAAAAACCCTCAAATACCTAGGGATTGAAGGAACATTTTTCAAAATAATAAGAGTAATCCATGACAAACCTGTAGCCAAGGTTATGCTTAACAAGTAAAGCTGAAAATATTCCCCCTAAGAACTGGAACAGTAAGGATGCCTACTCTCATTCTTCCCATTGAACATAGTACTGGAAGTTCTAGCTGGAGCAATCAGGCAGGAGAAAAAAATTAGGGGTATCCAAATAGGAAAAGAGGAAGTCAAAATATCCCTTTTTGCTGATTATATAATTCTGTGCCTAGAAATTGCTAGAGAGTCTGTTAAAAACCTCCTTCTACTGATTAAATGACTTCAGTCAAGTCTTAAAATACAAAATCAACATGCAAAAAACAGGTGCATTTCTATATACCAACAATAAACAAGCTGAGAATAAAGTAAGAAAACACAATCCTATTCATAATAGTATCAAAAAAAAAAAATACCTTGGCATCCATCTTACCAAAGAAGTGAAAGATCTTTACAGCAATAACTGCAAAACACTGCTCAGAGAAATCAAGGGCAACCCAAACAAATGGAAGACCATCTCATGTTCATGGATTGGAAGAATCAATAGCATCAAGATGCCCATTCTACGCAAGGCAATCCACAGATTCACAATCTCTATCAAACTACCAGCATCATTTTTTTTTTTTACTGACCTAGAAGAGACAATGCAGAAATTCATATGGGAGCAAAAAAAAAAAAAAAAAGGCCTGCATATCTAAAGCACTCCTTAGCAAAAAGAAAAGGCTGGAGACATCACAGTTCTAGATCTCAAACTTTACTACAAGGCCACAGTACCCAAGGCAGCATTGTACTTGTATGAAAATAAACAGACCAATGGAACAAGACAGAAAATTGGGGGGCGGGGGGGAACCACAGACCTTCAACCAACACATCTTTGACAAAGTGGACAAAAACAAACATTGGAGAAAAGATACCATATTTGGCAAATGGCGCTGAAAAAACTGGCTAACCACATGCAGAAGAATGAAACTAGTACCCTACCTATCACCATATACAAAAATTAACTCAAATGGATCAAGAACTTTAATGTGAAACCCCAAACTATAAGAATCTTAGAAGAAAACTTAAGGAATATCCTCCTGGACGTTGGAGTAGGAAATGAATTCATGGCCAAGTCCTCAAAAGCAAATGCAACAAAAGTTAAGATTGACACGTGGTACTTTATGAAGCTAAAAAGTTTTTGCACAGCAAAATAAACTATTAAGAGAGTAAATAAACAGTCCACAGAACAGGAAAAATATTTGCAAGCTATGCATCTGACAAAGGTCTAACATCCAGGATCTACAAGGAACTCAAATGAATCAACAAGAAAACAAATAATCCCATTTAAAAAGTGGGGAAAGAGCCGGGCTCGGTGGCTCAGCCTGTAATCACGCGCCTTTGGGAGGCTGAGGTGAGTGGATTGCCTGAGCCCGCGGGTTCGAGACCCACCTGGGCAGTGAGACCTCATCTCTACGATAAATCAAAAAACCAGCCCGGCATGGTAGCGCATGCCTGTAATTCCGGCTACTCGGAAGGCTGAGGCAGAAGGATTGCCGGAGCCCAGCAGGCGAGGCTGCGGTGGCTGGGAGCGGCCACTGCACTCCAGTCTGGGTGACCAAGTAAGACTCCAACTCAAAAAAAAAAAAAAAAGTGGGCAAAGGACAAGAATAAAGACTTCTCAAAAGAAGACATCCTAGCAGCCAACAAACATGAAAAAATGCTCAGCTTCACTAATGATCAGAGAACTGCATATGAAAACTATACTGAGATACCACCTCACACTGGTCAGGATGGCTATCATTAAAGTAAAAAGCAACAGGTGTTGGTGTGAATGAGGAGAAAAGGGAATGCTTCACTATTGGTGGGAATGTAAGCTAATTCAACCTGTGTGGAAAGCAGTGTGGAGTTTTCTCAAAGAACTAAAAATTGAGCTACCATGCAATCTAGCAATTTCACTTCTCAGAATACAACCAGAGGAACATAATTCGCTCTATCAAAAAGACATCTGCACACATATGTTCATTGCAGCATTATTTACAATAGCCAAGAACATAGAATCAACTCAGACGCCCATCAAAAGTGGACTGAATAAAGAAACCATAAAGAAGAACATATCATGGATGCAGCTGGACATCATCATTCAAAGTGAACTATCACGGAAATAAAAAACTGAAAACCACATGTTCTCACTCATTAGTGGGCCCTAAACACTGAGCACATGAGCACAAATGCAGGAACAACTGACATTGGGCACAGCTAATGAAGGAAGAGAGGGAGGGGGAATAAGGGTCACACAACCACACACTGGATACCATGTCCACTGCCAGGGAGAGAGAGGACTCACTAGAAGCCCAGACCTCACCTGCACACAATTTACTTATGTAGAAAATTCTCACATGTACCCTACAAAAGTAAAAATTGTTTAAAAAAAAAAAAATTGAGCTTAAGTTGTTAAAGAAAGAATATTTGTGTCAATCAGAAAAAGAATGAAATCTATAATCCTCAGTAGTGCCTTCATGCTTGCTCTAGCATGATCTAGCTCCTATCTACTTCTAAGTTCATTTTCTTTTCTTTCCAATATTCCTGCTGTTGTTGAAATAGGGTCTTTCTCTCTGTTGCCCAGGCTGACCTCAAACTACTGGCCTCAAGTGATTCTCCCACCTCAGCCTCCCAAAGCACTGGGATTACTTGCTCTCATCCACTTGGTCCGGCACAGTCCTAATTGCTGTGCCCAAAGCATACACAATGCTTGCTTCTGGCTCCGGATCCTTGCACCTCCATAAAGATAATTACAGGTCTTTTTTTTTTTTGGTCCTTTTGTCCCCTCTCATATGTTCTACGGGTTGGGACAAATGTATACTGTCATATGTGCACCATTTTAGTATCAAGCAGAGTATTTTCTTTTTTTTTTTTGAGTTGGAGTCTCACTCTGTTGGAGTCTCACTCACTCACAGACTGGAGTGCAGTGGCCACTCCCGGCCACCGCAGCCTCGACCTGCTGGGCTCCGGCGATCCTTCCACCTCAGCCTTCCAAGTAGCTGGAATTACAGGCGTGCGCTACCACAGCCAGCTAATTTTTTTTGATTTATTGTAGAGATGAAGTCTCGCCAAATTGCCCAGGCGGGTCTCGAACCCGCAGGCTCAGGCAATCCACTCACCTCAGCCTCCCAAGGCACGGGATTACAGGCTGAGTCACCCAGCCCGGCTGCAGAGTATTTTCATTGCCCTAAAAATTCCCTGTCATCTGCCTATTCATTTCTCCCTCTCCACCAACCTCTAGCAATCACCAATTTTTTATTGTTTCTATAGTTCTGCCTTTTAAAGAATTTCACATAATTCCAATAATACAGTTTGTAGCCTTTTCAGATTGACTTCTTTCACTTAGTGATATGCATTTAAGTTTTCTCCATGTCTTTTCATGACCTGATAGCTCATTTCTTTTTAGAGCTAAGGAATACTCCATTGTTTGGATGCACTACAGTGTATTTATCATTTACCTACTGAAGACGTCTTGGTTGCCTCCAAGTTTTAGGACATGTAATATATTTTGCTATTTTTTTATTCATTTGGTCTTTGTTTTATCCCCCAAGCATAAGGACTATACTTATTTGTTTACATCTCCAATGCCTAGAATACTGGCTGCACATAATAGGTGGTTAATAGATATTTTATTAAATAATTAGTAAAGTCAAAAATACAGAAAAAAATAAATTAATGAGCAGCAGAAATAACTGCAATGTACTCTACCAGGAAAAGTTGGTCCCTTGTCAAAGATGACTCCTGTCTAGTCTCAGGGGCAAGAACAGAGCCTAAAGAGGCCACTTCATTTAATGACTAAGTATGCAGGCAGGATTTCTGTTTAAAGAGGGACGCCATGTTCCAAGACAGAAAACAGCGGAAGAGAAGTATTTGCAATGTCTAAAATTAAGAATCAATGTCTAGAATAGCTAGGACTTTTGAATCAACAAGTTAAAAATAGTAACTACAATAGAAAAAAAAATGAACAAAGGGTATGAGCAAGCAATTTACAGAATAAGAATCTCAAAAGTCTAGAAAGTATGCAACATGTTTAAAACTACTACTAATCAGAGAAATGCAGATAAATCTATAGTGAAGTATCAATTTACAAGATTAGGCTTGAATAAATAAGCAGTGAGATGATGAGGTCTTGAAGGTAAATAAACCTTTATCTGGTGCTGGTGACAGGATAGATGGATACAGCATACACTGCATCCCAACAGGGACAGAGACAGGAGAATTTACCTCTGTGGGGAGGAGGTGAAGCAGCCCTGCAGCCATCAACAGAGATGAGGATAGGAGAAGTCTGGGGAAGCTTACTATGGATGATGTGCACAGACAGCCCTGCATCAATCTGAAAGGCAGTACTTGCTGAAAAAAAATAAGAAAAAGATTGAGATCTAAACCATAACACAAGTTTTATAAGAAATAGCATGTGGGTTTGGCCAATGGGAAGCTAAAAAGTAAAAATAAAAAAGAAATAGCATACCTGACCCATTTAATACCCAAAGCAGATCATTTTTAACATCTCTTCCCTCTGTAAAACTAAAATTATTTTCATTAATAATAGAAAAATAAAATGAATGCCAATGACCAGGAAAGAAACATAGATGGTAAATTTTTTCTTTTGCTGAATTTTACATAATCATGCAAATTGAAAATTAAAATATTATAGTACAAACAGGAAATATTAATAGATTAAGACATTTAAATTATTTTTTAAAAATTGAAACGTATCTGCATATTAGTCTATTACAATAATATATAATAACATTACAGTTTCTGTTTTTGAGTCAAAGCTTCTATCAACTTTTCATTGATTTCATCAAAATAGCAGTATTAGCAAGATTCACTCATGAAAGAACAATTTTTATTAATTTTATTTTTGAAAGTTTCTCTCACATGAAAACAGGTATATGCATAGATACGAAAGGTCTTAATCATGAGAATAAATTTAGCAATGAATAATAAACATTTCATTTCACAATAAATTCCACAAAGTTCAAAGGCAAATGGAACCTGTAAATGGTCACATAATAGAAGCAACTCCATTTTGTCTCTTCATTTTTACAATCACTGTGCTATTCTTGGTTAATTCAAATCTAGTGTCTGAACCTTTATGAATTTACTTTCTAAAGTATCGTGTGTAGCTAAATCTGTGTATGACGAGGGCTGCCTATAATAAGTTCTCCAAATTAACTTCAATGTATAATAAAATGTCTATTCAAGGATCAGTAATAGAAATGTGCTAATTTAAACTTGTAAGTACATTCTCAAATTCAACAGTCACTTCAGCAAGTGATAAGAACTTGGACCCAAAAAAGGTGTCTTTTATCAGGAGTATATCATCTCTGGTATTGCTTAGAGTTACCAAATGGTGATTTTAAAAAGCAAATCATCGTTTAGTGTCATTATTGTTTTAAAATTCTCCATGGGCAAGTTACTCCCTATTGCCTGCATCTGAGGCAGGTTGCTGCCATGGCTCCTCCCTAGATACAGGCTGTTTATGAGTAAAAAATAATCCACACAAGAACCACAAAGAAGCCAGCAGGGAGGGGTAGTGAGAAACAAAGTTGGGGAGAAGGCTGGGCCAGACAGACTAGGGGTGCAGTGGGTCTCAGCAACTGTCCTCCACTCCAATGCTATTAATTGTGAACAGTTGTGGAGTGCCAGCTTTGGCCAAGGCCTGTTCTACGGGCCTTTAAGTCAGTGAATAAGACAGCAACCACAACAGAAAACTGTTGGCAAAGGACATAAACGGAATTTTCAGAAGAGGAATCCCAAAAGGCTAGCAAATATGTAATTTGCTTAAAATCATTAGTAATCAGAAAAATGCAAAATAAATGTATAATGTGATGTCACTTTACAAGGTTAGACCTGGAAAAATTAAGAGGAGATCATGGGGCTTGAAGGTGACAGACGCATTTTCATTATGGCCATCTCTTCTTCCCACAACAAACCTGCAGAATGAGTACTCTACCTTATTCCACCTACAGGCAGGTCTGTTGAGGCACATATGCATTCTGCGAAAACAATTATACAAAGAAACACATTAAGCACGTTAAAATGGTTGCCTCTGGAGTGAGAAAAGAGTTGGATGGACTGGGACTCCAGGAAACGAAGGAACAAATGACACAAAGGGCCTGGCAGGGACCAGAAGTTCAGCTGAGCCTGAACTAAGGAGTGTTTAGGCCAGCCTGGAGTCTCCAAGAAAGAGAAAGAAAGGGGAGGAAAGAGGGAAGGAAAGAGGGAGGGAGGAAGGGAGGGACAGAAGAGAAACAAGGAAAGGGAGGAGAAGAAGGAGAAAAACAGAGGAGAAAAAGTCTGCAGACTCTAGAATTAGACTGCCCTGAAAAATCCAGGCTCTGCGACTCACAAGCTGGATCACCTAGAATAAGCTGATTGATGTATCTATGCCACAATTTGCCTGTCTATAGAGTAGTATCAGTAACTACTTCATGCTGCACAAAGCACATGGAACAATGATGTCTCAGTCAGTTTAGGCTGAGAAAAATTACCACAGACTGGGTGGTTTAAACAACAAACAGTTATTTTTCACAGTGCTGGAGGCTGGGAATTCCAAGTCAAGACACTGGCAGATCCTGTGTCTCGTGAGGGCCCACTTCCTGGTTGGCAGATGGCCTTCTTCTCACTTTTTCTCACTTGGCCATGAGAAAGGATGAAATCTCTCTAGTATTTTTTAATAAGGGCACTAATCCCATTAATGGGGCCTCCACCCTCATGACCAAAGTCTCCATCTCCTAATGCCATCACATTCGGGATTAAGATTTCAACAAATGAATTTGAGGGGGACACAGACATTCGGCCCAAAGCAAGTGCCTGGGCCTAAGTTGGCACTCTGTAATGGTTGGCTGACCCTCTTCCTGGCATGGACTAAGGGCGCTCAGGTTGTGGGGTCTCATCTAGCTGTAAGGACCCTGTCGATAGCAGGCACCAAACCCAGAGGCAAGGAGGCTGCAGGGCTTCCAGGAACCTCAAAGACTATCAGAAGGAGGAGTAGTGTCTTGAATTATTTTTAAAAATATTCCTGCCACTGTGTGGTATTTATTATTATCCCTATATTACATATGAGAAAATCAGAGAGTTAGTGGTGGTGGAACAGAAATGTGAATGTTGTACTTCAAAGCCACTACCTTTTAACTAGCATGACCAAGCCCCTAACAGATCATCTTTGGGATTTTGGAATTTCCTGATTTGTGTTATGCTTAAAATAATTTCAACACTCTTTATTCATTATTACAAGTATCTAAAAACTTGTCTCATAAAGAAACCATGTTTAGTTGTATTTGCAAAGAGTTGTCACCTATAGACTACCACAGTCCAGTACACATGTAATGTAAGACATGCGTGCAATTTAAATGTCCCTGTAGCCATGCTAAAAAAGTAAACAGAAAGAGTTGAAATTGGTTTTAGTAACATATTTTATTCAGAACAATGTAACTAAAATGTTATTTCAACATAAAGTTAACATAAAAACTATTAATGGTATACTTTTATACTCATTCTACAAAACCTAGCAAATTTCACTTTGAACTAACCAAATTTCAAGTATTCAGTAGATATGCATGACCATATCTATATATACTGGATATACTGGATTGTGTCTGTATAGAGAATATTCAAACACTGAAAACACTAGCAACCACTGGGTAACATTTGAATGATGCAACACTTGAATTTCCTAGCAAGGTTAATCATACTACACATAGTTGCTTTTGAAATTGCCAAAGAACTAATTTTACTCCTGAAGCTTATTTCTTGGAATGCCACTCCTAGAATTTTTATAAAGTATACAAAAGTTTCAGTATTTATTTTACCTACAAGAGTGACTCACCACAAGCAGCAGTCGAGCCATGAACACACACAACAGGCAACAGCTACAGGACGTTCTGACTGATGAGACCAGTGACCACTGTTCCTGTTTCAGTTTCCAGAAACGTCACCCTTAACCTTGGCCTCTCAAATCAGCCTTGCTTGACGTCAGTGGACTTCTTTGAACAAACACCATCATTAATGGATTGTTAAGTTTAATTATTGTGGGAGAAGTATAACACTTTTTTCCAGTTTTCCCAATTTCTTGACTGTTTTTTCTTGGGATTTGGAAATATATATACATTTCCCAAAAAATACCAAGAAGGAATTCCTAAACGGAAGCACCACCCTTATTTATCTTCTAGGTTTTCTATTATAGTGGTGACAACAAAGATGATTTATATCCGTGGATGGCTGTGCTGATGTGGACAAGATGTTGAAGACTATCAATATCTTCATCTTGCCTATCTTTGACAGAGTTGAAGTTTTTCTTTCCTTTCAGTTCAGCCTAGTAATGCTATCCCAAATACACTACACTTGTGTTAATAACTTAACTCCTTGAATATGGTGATAATTTAATAGGAAGGGGTGAAGAGAATTCTCCCACTAATAAGGGTAGAATATTGGAAAATTAAATCAATAACTAACCTTATTGCTGTTGTCCCATCCTTCTTGCATAGCAGCAAAGGCACTAAACTTGGAATCAACTTTAGGTGGTGTTCACGCACACACACCTGTCTTCTTGAATTGTATTATGTCTTATTCATGAAATCAATTTAAATCAGATATATATTGTGTATACCTATAATCCAAGTTTCTCTATCATAAGATGAAGGGTAAGATGTAGCAAAATAGTGTTGAGAAACTGTGTTCCAAAATAAAGATATCTCACGTAAATAGACTGTGAGTTTGATCGTTTACCAAAGTAAATAACTATAGTAAAAGGTTTCATAAAATTCTTATTCAATGACATCATGACCTGAGTTAAATGGTTTATCAAAATTTGTAGGGAATTATTAAAAAAAGATGGGAATACCCTATTTTAACTTAATATATAAACATGTATTCAGCAATCTTTTGATTCCTGAAGATCCTTTCTTCTTGTATGTTCTGTTGAATAGAGTCCCTCATTATTTTTCTTGAAGGAAACATTCCCATAATGTGTTTTTCATGATTATTTAAGTGTCTTTCAAGTGGAACTAGAGCTAAAAGTTGTTTCAAAAGAATGTGAATGGAGAAACTTTCTAGATTTGTAAGATTTAATATTTTTCTCTAATCTTTTATAGTTGGCTTGGCCACACATAATTTTTTTAAATATATTTTATTTAATTTAAAGATGTGGGGTACAATTCAGGATTAGGTACACAAATGGTCACTGTACAGGTAAAGTTTGGGCCTGACATTGGTCCCCACTTTGTCTGGTTTGAGGTCAGGTACCCTTACTGATGAAGTGTGTCCCTGTCTCCAGCGTTTTCCCACCTCTACTAGTCCCTTTCTTATAGTATAATTTTAAAAGTTTACTTTTAAATTATCATACAGTAAATTAGATTTTTGGTTTTGGCATACAGTTCTATAAATTTTAACATATGCATAGATTAATATACTCACCACCATAATCAGGATACAAAACAGTTCCTTCACCTTCCAAAATTCTCCCATGCTATTTCTTTATAGTGAGTCCTTCACTCCAACCCTTAACACTTAGCCACCTCTGATCTGATCTCCATCAGTATAGTTTTGTCTTTTCAAGAATGTTATAGAATAGAATTATAGAGTATGTAAACTTTGAGCATGATTTCTTTCACTCAGCACAATAATTTTGAGATTCATCCAAAATTATTACATGTGTCAGTAGTTCATTTCTTTTTACTGCTGGTTAATATTCCATTGCATAAGTGTATCATGGTTTAGTCATACATTCACCTAATGAAGGGTACTTAGGTTATTTCCTGTTTTGTCTATTGTGAGTAGAGTAGAGCTTCTATAGTGCTCATGAACAAACAATGAATCAATGAAGAAATTAAGAAAAAAAAATTTAAAAATTTCTTGAAACAAATGAAAATAGAGACACAACACACTAAAACCTATGGGATACAGCAAAAGCAATATTAAGAAGGAAGTGTATAGCAATAAATACCTAGGTTGAAAGAGTAGAAATATTTCAAATAACAAGCTAACAATCATTCCAAGAACCTAGAAAAGTAAGAACAAACCAAACACAAAATCAGTAGAAAAAAAGAAACAAAGACCAGAACAGAAACAAAATTGAAACCAAAAAAACACAAAAGATAAACAAAATAAAAAATTATTTTTTAAAAAGATAAAATGAATACGATTTTAGTCTAATTTAAAAGAGAGTGAGGATACCTGAATAAATAAAATCAGAAATGAAAAAGAGACATTACAACAGATACCACAGTAATACAAAGAAACATTAAAGACTGCTATGGAAAACTATATACAAACAATGGAAAAACACAGAAGAATTGAATACATTCCTGAACACACAGGACTTATTATGATAGAACTAAGAAGAAATAGAAAATCTAAAGATGCCAATAATGAGTAATTAGGTTAAATCAGTAATAAAAAGTCTCCCAACAACAAAAAAGTACAGAACCAGCTGCCTTCACTGCTAAATTCTACCAAAATTTTAAAGAACTAATACCAAATCTCAAACACTTCCAAAAAAATCAAAGAAAAGGGAATTCTTCAAAAAAGTATTCTATGAAACTAGCATTACTCTGATACCAAACTAGAAAAGGACAAAACAATAACAAAAAAGAAACCTACAGGCACAGTATATATATTCTTCTTATGAATGATGAATAAAACTAGATGCCTCTCTCTCACTATATACAAAAATCAGCTATGAATGGATTAATACATAAGTGTAAGAATCAAACTATGAAACTTCTAGGAGAAAATATTGAGGGAAATGCTCCAGACATTTAGTCTGGACAAAGATTTTGTGGATAAGACCTCAAAGCACAGGCAACAAAAGCAAAAATAGACAAATGGGGCTATATAAAACTAACAAATCTGTGCAGCAAAGAAAAAATTAACAAAGTGAAGAGACAATTAGTAGAATAAAAAATTGCAAACTGTTCATTTGACAAGAAAGTAACAACAAAAAATAACCAAACTTAAAAATGGGCAAATGATTTGAATAGACATCTCTCAAAACAGGAAATACAAATAGCCAACAAGAATATGAAAAAGTGCTTAACATTACCAATCATCAGGAAAATGCAAATTAAAACCACAATGAACTATTATCTCATTTGGTAATAGTTAGAATGGCTATTACCAAAAAGTTAAATAGATAAACAAAATAAATGCTAGTGAGAATACAGAAGAAGGAAACTTTTATACACTGTTGGTGGGAATCTACATGACAGCATTTTATTCTTTTTGATGGTAGAATAACTTTTCATTGTATGTGTACCACATTTTTTACCCATTCATTCATTCTTGGGCACTTAGATTAATTCCATATCTTGGCTATTGTGAATAGTTCTGCAATAAACATGGAAGCACAGATATCTCTTTTACTTACTGATTTCCTTTTATCTGGTGGTTTTCTGTCTAAATGATCTGTTACTGAGAGTTGGCTGTTTAAGTTCCCTCCTGTTATTGTAATGCAGTCTCTCTCTTCCATTATATCTACCAATGTTTTCTATATATATTTGGGAGTTCTGGTGCTGGAAGCATAGATATTTATAATTCTTATATCCTCTTGCTGAACTGACTCCTTTGTCATTATATATGACAATTTTTGTCTTTTTTTTTTACAATCTTTTATTTGTAGTT
Source organism: Carlito syrichta (assembly GCF_000164805.1). NCBI lineage: Eukaryota > Metazoa > Chordata > Mammalia > Primates > Tarsiidae > Carlito > Carlito syrichta. Next base: position 113,696 of record NW_006998576.1, on the reverse strand, counting down.
TATTCTATCTGATATAAGTATACCTATTCCTGCTTTTGTCTGTTTGAGTTCTTTTGGTTTCCAATTGCATGGAATTTTTTTTTCACCTCTTTACTTTCAGTCTATCCATATTTCAATAGGTGAAATGGGTTTCTTGTAGGCAGCATATAGTTGGATCTTGTTTCTTTATTCACTCAGTTACTCTATGCCTTTTAATTGGAGGATTCAGTACATTTATGTTCATTGTTTTTATTAATAAATAAGGACTTGTTTCTGTCATTGTATTACTTGTTTTCTGATTGTTTTGTAACTCTTCTTTTCCTTTTATTTCTGACTGTCTTCCTTTGTGGCTAAGTGATTTATCTCTGATAATATGATTTAATCTGTTGCTTTTTATTTTTAACAAATCTACTATAGGTTTTTTCATTTTTGTTATCACGAAGCTTACAAAAAATCTTATAATAGGTTATTTTGAAACTACGACAACTTACAAAGAGAAGAATAGAAACAACGAAAAACTGAAAACACTCTATACTTAATTCCATCTCCTCCACATTTTGACTTCATGTTGTGTCAATTTACATATTTTTATTTTTCCTATTACTTAACAGGTTGATGTAGAAATAATTATTTTGGATAGATTAGTATTTTGGGCTTTATATTAGAGTTATAAGTAAATTGCTTACCACAATTACAGCATTAGAGTATTCTTGGTTTGTCTGTGTACTTAATTTACCAGTGGGTTATATATCTTAAATTTGTTTTGGGGGGCATGGTAGTGGATTTATTTTTTCAGATTGAAGAACTCCCTTTTGCATTTCTTGTAAGATAAGTCAGCTGGTCGTGCGTTCTTTTGCCTGTCTAGGAAAGACTATGTCTCCTTCATATTTGAATGATAGTTTTGCTAAATGTAGTATTCTTGGATGACAGTCTTTCCAGTTTCAAAATGTCATCTCATTCCTCCCTGGCCTGCATGGTTTCCTTTGAGAAGTCTGTGTTCAGACAGATTGGAGCTCCTTTATATGTTATTAGCTTCTTTCATCTTGCCACTTTTAATATCCTCTCTTTATCTTTTACCTTTGAGAGTTTGATAATAATATGCTTGTATTCTTATTAGAGTCACTTTTTAAATGTTCTTTGATATTTCTGTGCCTGAATATTTATCTCTTTTACAAGTTTTGGAAAGTTTTTCTTTTACTATTTTTAAAAGAAGATTTCTACCCCTTGCTCTTACTCAACTCTCTCTTGAGCACCAATAATTCTTATATTTGGTATTTTGAGGTAATTTTCTGTATCTTGTTGGCAGTCTTTGTTCCTTTTCATTTTTTTTCTTTTTTCTTCTCTGACAGTGTACCTTCAAATAATCTGTCTTTGATCTCATTGATTCTTTCCTCTGCTTGATTTGCTCTGCTTTTGAGAGCATCCATTGAGTTTTTCAGTTTAGCAAATGAATTTCTCAGTTTTAAAATCTTTGATTTTTCAAAATTATTTTAATATTTTTGTTAATTTCTGATAAATGTCTGAATTACTTTTCTGTGTTATCCTGGAGATCACTGAATTTCCTTCAAACTGCACATTTCCGTTCATGGTCAGAGAATTCACATATTGATATCACATCAGGGTCAGTCACTGGTTCCTTGCTTTTAGCATTTGGTAAAGTCATGGTTCACTGTTTGCTGCTGTTTCTTGTGGATATATGTTTATATCTTTGCATTGAAGGATTAGTTATTAATTGTGGTCTTCTCTGTATGGCTTTTGCAGTTTTAAAAAAATTGAATATGTTTTCTTAGAAATTATTTGTAATTTATCTGTTGATTATTTTTCTTTTTTCCCCTACGAGGTTGCTGATTTCTTTTGGCAGTAGATGATATCTTATTTCCAGGTTTGCCTCTGTTTTAGCAAACAAGTAAAATGCCACCCATCTTAAATAGGGAAGGTCCCAGTGGAGAATATTCCAGTAGCGTGGGAAGGCTAGTCAGTGATCATACTCATGGAATCTGTAGAATGAACCTCCTACCATGTGGTACTGCTGCACAACCACTCTGATTTGGTGTCTCCTTTGGCTGAGCTGTAGAGCATAGTTTCCAGCCTCAAGCCCCTTTGTCTTTGGCTATTCTTAGAGATATTTCTCCTCTCAGACATTCCTGGTGCTTCCCATGAATTGAGACAGGGACAGATCTCCTGCCAGAAAACCCAAGATGGTGGAGAAGTTGATTGTCCACCTATATCTCACTTTTCCAAGTATAGTAATAATGAGTTGGGACAAATATTCTACACACTTGGGGCCAGACAGATTGGGGGAGGGGCCAGACTTACATGGATATGTAAGTCTAGTTCTCTTACCATCTGCTCAGAGTTTTTTCATTTCTTTGTTGCCCTGGGAACTATCTCATACTCATTTTTGAGTTCTGGGATATTGTTGGTGATAATCTTGATGTTGTATATTTGTTTTTGGTTTTCTGTCAGGGAAGAGTGAAGTCAGCTTGCCACAATTTTGGAACCAGAAGTCCTATCATACTGTCTTCATTACTGTAGCAGTATTTTTAATTCAATTTTATTCTTCTTTTTCAAAATGTTTTAGTTATCCTAATTCCTTTACCTTTCCATTTGAAGTTTAGAATTAGCTTGTGTATATATGATATGGCTGAAATTTTTATTGAAAGTGAAGTGAATCTATAGATCTATTTGGGGGAAATTGACGTCTTTACTAGCTGACTTTTTCAATCAATGAACATGGTGTAGCACTACTTTTAGTTAGATCTTTGATTTCTTTTATCTGTGTTTTGTAGTTTCACCATACAGATCCTGTATTTTATTAGATTTACACTTAAGCATTTCATTTTTTGTGAACTAATGTAAATGCTATTTTTTGAAAGTCTCAAATTATAGACTGCTAACATATAGAAGTGATTGATTTTTGCCCACACCTGTTTTTAAATAAAAATACTCTAAGTGACTTTCCCTTACAGACTATTTCCAAAGCAGTATACTTTATGTTCATGGAAATAACAACCCTTTCACCCAGAGATTTTATTGGCTTGTGTAATATATAATTAAGTTGTATAATTATTATTATTATTTTATTTAAATCACCTTTTTATTCTTTACTGTCAGCTATTCAGGCCTCTGTTTATTCAAACAGACATTTGTAAACCACCAAAAACAAAGTGAATAGAAGCATAGGAACTGAATATGAAAACTGCTGACCCCAGTTAAGTAAATCCATCTCCTTGACCATATTCGTGTCAGTCAGATCATGTACTACAGTTCTCTTTATGCTATATTTCTCTAAACATACATAGCATATATTTTCAATAGAACAATCATGAAATATCACTGATCAGAACAAGTGGTCTCTTATTATCTTGAAAAACATCGATTTTACAGAAATTTACTGTTATATTACTGATAAAAGCATTTTACTTAATAAACTGTTGACCAAAGAAATTTCCTACATGTTACATGACAATCAACAGAAATGAATTTGTTTAAAATCTGTGCAAAAATGAACCTACACAATTAAATTTCATCAAATGTATCATTCTCCTTCACTGAGAACTTTACTTTTCAAAAAACTTGGACAGTAACATTTTAAGGAAAGCCAACGTGTCTTACCAACAATGACCTTTCTCAATAATAAGCAAAATAGAAGTACTAAATATAAATAAATTTCATTCCATCCATTCACAAGTTGCCTTCCACCTCCAAGCTCTTTATTATCCAATCAGATAGTTCAGCATACTTAAATCTAGACACTTTTTAACCTGTTAGCCACTAAGCAGTTTACTATTACAAAGTTAAAACATTGACATATTCTATACAAGTTATTAACCCAATCATGTGAAACTTTGGTAAATAATACCAAATACCATAGTGAAGTTGATCTCTTATTCACATTTCACAAACATCTCTAATTCACAGAACTTCACTGATTTTATAATTTCCCACTCAGAGATGTGACAGCTACAGAGAATCAAAAACATCTTATAACTTTCTTTTTTGACTTGCCTTTTCACTTTTTATTGTGCCTTTTGCTAAATAGAATTTTTAAAACATCTTTCACGTAATTATTAGAATATGTGCAATTGGCATTAATAGGTTTAGGAATAAACCCAATCAACTCTTGGTAAGTATAGAAATCAACTGGTCAGAGCAAAAGTGTATCTGTCTATTACAGCAGTATATAGGTCACAAGGATTCAGCATGACCATGGATAAATAGTGTAAATATAAAGTCAGTCCATTAATCTGGAGGGTTAGTTAAGTGAAAGTAATTTAAGAGAGCTTCTGTTGAAAGGTCTACACAAATAAGTCAAGGAGGAAATAGGCCCAGTTTCAGTGGTTACATTTAAATATATATCTAATGGTATATCTTGAGAACATAGAAATATATTTTATACTCACCACAATATATCTATTGAAGGAGCATTTATAAGGAAGGAAAATAGCTATTATAATTGTGTTTTTGAATAATATTTCATAATAGTGAAAAAGACCCCAATTATGATACTAAGTGAAAAAAGCTTAGGATACAAAAAGTTACACAATATGATTCCCAAATAAGTAAAAAAATAAAGTATATAAGGAAAAATTTTTAAATGCATCAAACTATTTATTATAATTGTCTATGACTATTGGGATTATATTTGGCATTTATTTTCTTTTTTAAACTTTTAACATTTTTACAATAGCCGTGGGTTATTTTTACAGTCAGAATAAAGGTGTTTTTTTTAAAGACATTCTCCTTTTTATCTTTGAAAAAAATTTTATTTTTTATAAGAATGTGGAATACAAGTGAGGATTAACTACATAAGTAGGCTGCATTAAAGAGATCCTTTTCCTACTTTATTTGCCTCATCCAAATGTCTGACAACAATATCCTATTGTTCTCCTGGGTTATAATAAAAAACTGCGATGGGGTTTTGGCATTTCCTACCAATTCCCTATGCCTTTTAAGGAACCAAGCAAGCAGCTGCAGTAGTCTGCCATTTGGAAAATTACATTAATGATTATGACAGCCATAATTGTACTGTCTTTTCAAAGCTATTTATTTAATAGAATCATTACTATAGAGATTTTCAGGAATTACATATAGAGGTCAGGGCCTCCTTCATGTTTGTTCCCCTCTCAGTCATCCAGCTCTTCAGTTTAGCTAAGGTCACAAGTCCTACATGAAGTGTCAACCAGAAACAGTTAAATAAAGTTATTTCAGTCCTTCTCCTCATTTCCTTGCATGGGCTAACCTAAATTTGTTGATAGGTGACAGAATTGTACATAAAATTCCAGGTCAATAGCTGGGGCATTTAAAAAGAAACTGCAAAACATCACACAGTTTCTAAGGCAACTTTCTCTCCTGGTTAGTGGCTCTTTTTCTCATCATTTTCTTTATATGAGTTGGTCTTAATCTTCGCTGGATTACAATATCTCAGTCATTCAATGTAGACATTAAAATTGTCCTAAGTTCTTCATCACAAAATCTGTTCCCTCCTCCAAGTCTATCACCAATGCATTGATTCTATGACAGACAAGTCTTTCATTTGGTTTCCACAGGTGGCCTTAGCTTAAGTGCCATCTTCTCTTACTTTCTTGTGCCAGTTGCCTCCAAAGTGCCTCATCATCATGTGATGATGTTTTATTAACCTATAATATCACAGCTAGGAAGAGGGGGTCAAGGGTGAGAGGACAATTTCACACACTGAGTATGCCTTTCCTTTTATTCTCCCTGTTAGAGCAATGATAGTTTGCTTGAGCTCTGTTTCAAAGAGGAGAACCATTTGCCAGGAGTCATAAAGTGCTTCCACAAGGATCACTTTCCCTGGGACAGATCTATTGAGCTACTCAGGGCTCAGGCACAGAAAAATGAACTATGGTGATGTGGGCCACATCTGTGAGTGCACCAGAATGTCTCAGGAGCTGTGAGGAAAGCAAATGTCAGAAGCATGATAGGAGGAGGGTAAACTTTGGGGGAGGGGCAGATGACCAGAGAGGAGGGCAGAGGAACGTTCATGTTTTAACAATGGTTCTTAAACTTGGCTGCACATGAGAATTGCCTGAGGAGCTTGAAGAAGTCCCCACACCCAAGCCCAACCAACTCTATCAAAACAAAATCTCTGAGGTGAGACCAGGAATCTGAATTCTTTTAAATTCCCTAAGTGACAGCAACATGTGGCAGGTTTGAGAGTTAGTGTCTTAGAAGATCTGGATTTTCCAGGAAGTTTTCTGGATGGTGCTTGGGGAAGTAATCCCTTTACCCTAATGAGTGGGGATGAAACTTCAAACACCTGGTCCTAGAGCTTTTGGTGACATTTTTTAAGGAACTCGTTCCTCTCCCCATTTGGCAGAAGTACATTCATTCATTTTCTCTTTAACACCTATTACATTTTACAAAATTATCTAGCCCTATATGGAACAGTTTGAAGCAAGTCCAGCTTGCTCTGTCACTAGCCAAATGGGTGAGGAGAGAACAGACTACTGGGCCTCAGTTCTTCAAGGAAGTAGAAAAGTTAAGATAAGCCATCTTTAAGGCCCCTTTATCTTTATCTCTCTAAAGTCCATCCCCAGTTTCCTGAGGCTGCTCTGAGTCATCTCTAATCACTTTTTCTAGCTGACCTCTTGTCATGGATGCCTGCCTCATGGTCCCTACTTCCTGGTAGACATCCACTGGGCCTGGGTGGTGGGACAAGGAGGGAGAGTGAGGATAAAAAAAGAATTACCAGCATCTCCAAAATCCCTAAGGGTGGCATTTCTCTCTGAGGACAGGGTCACATGTCTACACAGCAACTGAAGTGCAGGGATGTGGGTGTGGATGACAGCTGGGATTGGCTGGCAACTTGTTTCATTATCTCCAGCCCTGCTGAGGGCTGTAAGGCAGGGTATGATCTGTCCTTACTGAAGAACACAGAATAGAAGGAAATGTCACCTACAAGGAGCACATTGATCACATTAGCTTGGAAAGCTGTTGTCTGGAATTCAAAGTCACATCTGTGAGCACAGCATGTCAAGGCAGCCCATTTAGACAGCCCTGCTGTCCATGAGGACCCAAAGTTTTTATTTTAGAAGACCTTGTCTACAGTAATACCACTCTGAAGCTCATTGTCCCCGAAAGGAAAACTTACATGATTATACATGGGTACATGCACACATAAACACATGTGCAGACATGCATACACATGCATAGCAAAACCAGGTGAGCTTAATTCATGCTGGCTAGACCAAAGTCAAGCTTCTGACAATGAAGAATGATTAGATTTCTGGGCAAGCACTAACACTGGAGGTGGCATATTTATTAGGCCAGTGATTCAACACACCATATTTTCTGATGAGGAAACACTTTATTTTTCTATAGAAAATGAAGCAGTTATACACTTGTTAAAATCATATTTGGACTTTGAGGCACAGTAAGAAAATATAGATTCTTGTATCTTCCCTGGTTCCTGACACAGAGTTCCTAAAACCCTTTAAATTTACTGAACAATGGGGGTGCTAGGAACATCTTTTTGCCCCCTAATATTTGGTTTTTGGCCTAGTTCCTAGCACAGAGCTCCTAAATCCTATGGAATTTCTGGGTGATAGAAGTGTCTTTTGTTATGAGGTAACTTTTAGTGGGCTCCTGGGTGGGGCTGGTTATCAGAAAAACTAAGCCATAATTAGAAGCCTGAAACTTTCAGTCCTACCCTCTGTCCTCTAGGGAGGGAAAAGGAACTGGAGACTGAGTTAATAATTGATCGTGCCTACATGATGAAGCCTCAGTAAAAATCCCTAAAGTACAGGGTTTGGAAATTTTCCAAGTTGCTGAACTCATTCATGGGCTGGGAGGGTGGTGCATCTCAATTCCATAGGGCCAGAATCGCCTGCATTTAAGACCCTTCCAGATTTCAATCTATGCACCTCTTTATCTAACTGCTTTCTGTAACGTTTGTTTTTGTTTTTGTTTTTTTTAGTTGGAGTCTTACTCTATTGCCTAGGCTAGAGTACAGTGGTATACTCATGGCCACCGTAGCCTTGATCTGCTGGGCTCTGATGATCTTTCTACCTCAGCCTTCCAAGTAACTGGAACTACAGGTGAATGCTGCCATATTCAGTTAATTTTTTTATTTATTGTAGAGATGAAGTCTCACCAAGTTGCCAAGCTAGTATCGAACCCCGGGCATAGGCAATCTTCTCACCTCTGCCTCCTAAAGTGCTAGAATTATAGGCATGAGCCACCATGTCTGACCTGTAAAATTCTTTATAGTAAACTGGTAGACACAATTAAGTAAACTGTTCTAGCAAATGATCCAAACTGGGGGTCATGGGAACCTTCAATTTGTAGTCAGACAGAAGATATGGGTCACCTAGAGATTATCACTTGTGATTGGCATCTGAATGGCAGGAAATCTTAAGGGACTGTGCCATTAAGTTGTGAAATGTGTGCTGACTTATGTACATAGCGTCAGAATTGAACTATTATAGACCATTCAGTTGGTGTCCACACAGAATTGGAGAATTGGTTGGTGTGGAAAAACCCCACATGCATTTGGATGCAGAAGTACTACAGCCTGACCAGGTTCTTATGCCCACTGACCAGCAAAATGGAGACCAACAGCAGCTGCTACAGTAGAGAAAGAGTTTTATATTTCAAAGCAGCTAAGTGAAATGGATAAGAGGCATTTCTCTGATAATTTTAAGCCAGGGTCTTTTAAAGGAATAATTTAGCAGGCTCGAGGCTAGGGAACAGACACTGCTGATCGATTAGGAATGAAGTCAGGAGGGTGTTGAAAGTGTCTTCATGCACAGAGCCAGTTTCTGGGAGGGAGTCACTGGACCAGTGAAGCCTGCTCCTTGCTATGTGTCCCAGGTCCAGGTGGGGTCATGGGTCCATCAGAGTTAAAGTCTGAAAAACATCTCAAACATCATTTTTAGGTTTAATCTATAAAGCAAGTTCTTCAACCATTGGTTCCTGACCCCTGAGTAGTGAGCTATTATAGAGATAGTTAGTAGAAAGGTGTATGGGAGGGGGGATTCCCAGAGATAAAAGTGTTCTCATGCCCTTCAACTGATCAAACTTAAGGATGCCATCAAGGAGATCTGTGCAACCTTGGGCTCATTGTTTAAGGGAAAATATATTTGTTGCCTCTCAGGCAGCTTTCCTCCTCCCCAAGGGTGAGAATATGAAGGTAATCAATTGCTCTCTGTTGAAGTGAAAGCAAATTTAGAAACAACAGATTTGTTCATTTCTATCCAGAGCTGCAACTTTGCAGAGCTCTCTTCCATAGCTTTTATCCTGTTGCTTTATATTAATGTTATATAGATGGTTTTAGAAGAGTTCCGTGTTGAGTATAAGGGAGGAAATGGGAATTTTTTTACAGGCTTACATTTAATGAATTATCTTTCTTGAAAAGATATGATCTTTCTTGAAATGACACTGAAGTCAGCACTGCCTGGGAAAGTCTGGAACTTATCGTGCTTTTGAGTCAAGTTTTGTGTATTATTAAAATTATATACTCTTTGGGGAATGCACTTTAAAATAAGGGCCTTAGGGATTTCATTTTAGAGTTATTTGTGGGCATGCAAACTCGACTTCCATATCTTTGGGCAGGAACAGCTCTTTGCTAGGGAATCACTGAATGAACCTCAAAGAAGGGTGAAGTTGAAGGTTTTTGGGCCACATCAAAGAAGTGGGGAGGACATAGAGCCTTCTCTTCTGGGAGACACAGGCACCAGGAGTCCTTCTGTAGTGATTTAATGATAGGCAACTATTTCATAAGGATTAAGAGAGAGTTTGCCATGGGAGATGCTAAAAATATACTTGTGAGAAAAAAAGATGAAAGGGAGAAAAAGAAAGATAGGATGAGGCTGGGAGTAGTGGCTCAAGCCTGTAATCCCAACACTTGGAGAGGTGGAGGTGAGAGGATTGCCTGAGCTTGGCAGGTTGAGACCCACCTGGGCAACTAGATGAGACCTCACCTCTACAATAAATAAAAAAAAAAAAAAATTAGCAGGGTATGGTGGTATGTGGCTGTAGTTTCAGCTACATGGAAGGCTGAGGTGAAAGGATTGCCTGAACCCAGAAGGTCAATGTTGTGGTACTGTGATCATGGGACTGCACTCCAGCTTGGATAACAGAGTGAGACTCTGCTGGGGAAAAAAAAAAAGATAGGATGAAAGGAAGGAGAGAAAAAGCACCTGAAATAGAAATTTTGGTCGGCTCAAAAAAGTGAAATAGAATATCTACTATAAAGAACTATACCACAAAAGAGTAAATAAGCAAATATTGCTGGCTTTTTCTTTGTAATTGCATTAATCCCTCTAAGTCCTAGTCTCTTCATTTGTAAAACGAGTCCTCCTTCACAAGAATTTCGTGAGGATCCACAAACAAAAAAAAGAGCTTCTGTCAATTTGTGATTATGCTAATGGCAAACACCATGTCACACTTAGCACAACCCAAGAACTTTCCTAAGAGCATCATACATATGATCTCATCTAGTCTTCACAACAATCCTCTATCATTTGAAAGAGGAGAAAGCTGAGGCACAGTCACTCAGATAATTTGTGGCAGAACTAGGATTTGAACTCCTAGTAGTCTGGTCCCTGGGTCCATGTTGGGTGCCTCCATTCCTCACCAGCCAATTTGGCAATGGCCCCTCTTTTGCCTATGTTCAGATGAAATGCTAATATTGAAAGTTTTAAAGGTTTTAAATCACACTTGAAATAAGTTTGGTTGACTAAATCAGGCTCTGTACAATTTGGGAATTACCAGTGTATTTGACTTATTCAGGCTGAGTTTGCTGTTAAACATAATCGAGACATACTTAGACCTTCTTATCTAAGCCTGAAACTACAGACATTAAATCCATGAATGTATTTCAAAGTTCAAATTTTGCATTAGTAAAAGAAGGAAATATAAGTGTCACAGCACAATAACAGTTTTCCAAGAATGAATACCTTTATCAGTGGGAAAAATGGGCCTTTTGGGTCTCTTCACTTTAGCTCTTCAAGGAAGCACAACTCTATAAAATTGACCTTATGTTGTGATATTGAACAGCTGGGCTATGGAATATTTTAAACCAATGTTTAAAAATAACCCTATGCAGTGGGAACTGATGCAATCCTAAGGAGAAAGAAAGCTTGGAGGAGTGTCTGGCTTTCTCTGGGCTTGGAACAGACGGGCAGATCTTGTCTACTCTGGTTGGTTTTCTGTCATTAGGACATTATGCAAATGGACTGCTGCCATCTATCTTGGGAGGGAAAGTGGTTCACTGGAAATGTTTGGGCAAGCACAGATTTTTCCAGGTGCCTGCCTAAGAATTATTTTTGTATATTGAGAGTCTTCTTCCAACTAGGCAGAGATGGGAAAAGTCTGGACTTGTTTGGAAACATGATCCTATCAGTTATCAGACACTTATACTTATTATACACTTACACTTATCAGAGTATCTACTTAACCCCAGTTCATCAGTACCCCTACAATGATCGTGTAGATTTTATACTTGTAAGTTTAAGATGGCAAAAATAGGAAGGACTTAAAACACGTAATGTGGTATTTACTCTCTATTCTTAGACTTGCAAATTAACATGGATTCTGAGAAGAATAATTAAAAGTGAGGTTTTTTTTCCTCAGAAGAGTATTTGTTTATCAGATCTGCTGCTAAATGTGTTTGATCTCACACAGATTCATTACTCTTTCTCTATATTCTTCTTTTCACTCACACACACATTTACTTACAAATTAGACTACCATGGCCTTTTGCCATTTTCATGTTATTGCTTTGCAACCCTAATAAAATAGTTTATTAGGTAGAATTTCTCTGGAATCAGTGCTGAGCTGAGAACTGACTTGAACATGAATCATGATAATGTGTCTTACTGTTTACGTAGCAATGAAGATTATCAAGACGAATGGAGAGGAGCCAATTATTCTCTTTATTCACCACAAAGTTGTTCAACCCTGTTATTTCTCATGCTGAGAGATGTATTGGTATTTATTGCTGCAGATAAACTGTATTGAAGGGAGCAAAAACTTTCAGGAATTGAGGTGTTTCTGAACCAGAGAGAACTAGGATATATCATTAACTCTGATACTGAATTACATGGAAGAAATGCAAAAGATTCATAAACATTTAGAAAAACAGTAATCAGTACATGTTCACTATCTCAACCAGAGTGTACAGTTTCATTTCACCACACATTTTCAGGATGATTTGCACTATATTTTCATGCTTTACATTGGGGGGGGGAGTATGTTGTAGGTGGCAGGGACACATATTACTATATCATAAGATAGTGTGTTTGGGTTTTTTTCCCTTTTAACCTAACAAATCCAATGTATGTACACACACACTACTCAACTTGCTGGTTTCAAAGTAGATTTCATTTTGATTTCATTTTGATTTCTTTATGCTAAAAAAAAATCAGCATAAAGAGTGAGTTCAGGAGAGGTTATTGCTATTTGTTTTTTTTAAACATTGATATCAGATCAGTGAGTAAGTAATAGAGATGCATTTGCTAATGAAGGTGAGAAGTTGACTGTCTGCTATAGTCATCCATGAGATGAACATGAACCATGATACATTTGAAATTGAGACACAGAACATTCCACCTCTATGCCTGTTTCTCCAGCAGACCTGTAGAGACCCATACGATGTTCTTGCACTATTCTATAAATGCTCAATTAATAGATGTCTATTAACAATCTATTATTCAACATTAATGGTCAAGCTGGGAATATAATGTGTAATTTCTATAGGCCACAATGAATAATTTGTGACAAGAGGTTGTTGTGCTGAGGGAGAACTGTCAAAGGAAATATTTCAGAACAATTAGTAGAAGTTACTTGGTTCCCAGATTGAGATTGTGAAATAATTTACTAAACTCTTTGTCTCGCTCCCTCTTTGTGAGCTAAATAAATAAATAAATAAACAAACAGTCAGAGAGTAGAGACAGAGCAAGAGAACTTCTTGAGAGTGTTCCCCCAGAGCCATTTATTGATTCCAAGTTGGTGGGAGGTCTATGTGCTTTGCACAATCAACTCAACCTTATACTGAGAAACAGGAACCAGAGGTTTGGCTAGGGTTTGCAAATTTCAGGGCTCAAGTGCTTAGCAGGCTGGATGTTCACTTTCTTTTGAGGTTGAAAGCACCCTGCTTAGGGAAGTGACCAAGTTGACTGCTCAATCTTGAGGACTGAGAATTAGTTGGAAAGACCATGGCAAATATTTGAGAAGCATCTCCTTCACAGTGGGTTGCAAAGATTCAAGCTGGATGTCATCTCCTATAATCTGATCATTTTACACACTTTCCTCCATGAATAGACATTTTAAAACAACATTTGCTACTTCCATGGCACAATTGTGTGAAGTCCTTGCTGCCAGCACTGAGCACAGGTGTGAGAGTTGAGAGAACAGAATTCTAGTCCCAGATCTGCCATTCATTCACCCTGACACCAGGCCAGTCCCTGACTGTTCTTGGCCTCATTTCTTCAACTGTAAAATGAGAAGACTGGACTAGAAAAGCTGTAATTTCTGCTCTTGCTCTGTGCTTCCAGCATTTCCTACCTTCTAGTTACACCAGTCAAGCATTCTCGACAAAAGCTCTCTGGCTCCCCTGTCTCTAGCAGCGTTTTTTGCCTATTCATTGGGAAGTCTTGGCTTCTAAACCTGAAACAAAATATCAGATCATAATGCTGCTTGATGCTCAGAACTCTTCACAGCTCCTACTACATGAAACAAACTTCCTCTATTGTCATCTAAAGTCCCAGAACTGACCTCACCCATTTTTCCAACTTTATCATTTATCCCTTGTTCCACCAGACTGGCCTGCTCATGTTTCCCCAAGTACATTATACCATCGCTGTTCCTGTACCTTTTATTTCACTATTCTCCAAGCCTAGATTTTTCCTCCTCTTTGCTCAATACAGTGGGGCAGCATTATGGGACCCAGCTCCACCTTAGCCTCCAGCAGAGCTGCTGTTGATGGGCTTATTCATAATCCAAATCCAGCTTTTATTCAAACAAAAAGATTCAAGACAAAATTAGTTTAGAATTCACTAATACAATGATCATGGGCAATGAGCACAGGATGCTGGCTCTTTCCCAGGAAGTCTGCCCAAGAAGCCAGATGATAGTTGATGATTCCCAGAATCAAGTGCAAAAATTGTGAGAAACCTTTGGGAAGATGGAAGTAGAGTAGTTCCAGGTGCAGAGGGAAACAGAGAGAAGGAGAGAGGCTGGTATTGGGGGATCAGGTTTTGAGAAAACTTACTAGTTATAGCTCACCAACTTGCCTTTTTCCCCCTCCCCCATTTCTCACACTTTTATGGGAGAAATGACTGGTAAGGAAAACAGCAGCAGCACCAGCTTAGAGCCAGTCAGAGGTGAGAGGAGAAAATTAGGGACGCCCCAGAGCCTGGTTGGGTAAGAGGTGAAAGAATAACTGCAGAGGGGAGGACCAGGAGGATTCTGAGTATCCTTTTTTCCTCCTTCCTGTGTGCCACTCATGGGCTAGCAGTTGCATTCCATGGAGCAAATCTTGAAAGATAAATTAACCCAGTGGCTCATTTACCTGTGGCAAATAAGTGGAGTTATTGAACCCAGAATGTAAAGCCAAAAGATCTTTCCAAGCTCCTACCCTTTCTACTCATTCTTAAATTTAGGGTATATTTAGTATAGAAATATTTAGCTAGGGCCATGGCTTTTTTTAATCAGCTTTTTTACATAAAATAAAATGTACTTAGTTGTTCAGTTAGGTGAGTTTTGACAAGTGGGTATATTCGTTAAACTACCAACATAATCAAGACATGGAACAATTTTTTTACTTCAAAATTTCACTTGTGACTCTTTACAGAATTTCCTTCCCCTACCTCATCTCTCTCCAAAAAGATAGATTTGCTCTCTATTATTATTGTTTTACATTTTCTACAATTTCATAAAAATAGGATCACATGGTATGTGTTCTTTTGGGTCTGACTTCTTTCATTGGGCATAATGCTTTTGAGATTCATCCATGTCATTGATTGTATTAGTAGTTTGTTCCTTTATGTTGCTGAGCAGTGTTATGTTGCATGGATATGCCAAAATTTGCTTAGCTATCCACTGGCTAATAGGAACAGAGTTGCTTACAGTTTTTGGTTATTATACATAAAGCTGTTATAAGCAATCATGCACAATGTTCTTCTTTTTCTTGGGTAAACACATAGGAGCAGTGCTGGGTCACATGGAAAATATAGGTTTAATTGTATTTGAAAATGTCAAATTGTTTGCCAAAATTACTGTACCATCTTGTAGTCTCAACAACATTTGAGAGTTCCAGTTGCTCCATATCCTAGTAAACACTTGATATGGTCACTTTTTTTTAACTTTAGGCATTCTAATAGCATGTATTAGTATCTTGCTGCAATTTTAATTTGCATTTCTCTAATAATTAATGATATTGTACATCTTTTGGGGGGGTGTTTTTTGCCATTGTATATTTGGTAAAATGTCTGTTCAGATATCTTGTTTCATCTATTCTAGCTAAATATTTTAACTTTTCCATCTAAATTTTAGAGTATCTTGTTAATTTATATCTAAAAAACTTGCTGGAATTATTATTGGAATCATATTAAATACATAGGTCAATTTGGGAAAGGATTGATATCATAACAACATTGAAGTCTTTCAATACATGTACATGGTATATTTCTCCATTTATATTAGCTCTTACTTAATTTCTCTCAGTAATGTTTTATAGTTTTTGTTGTTCAGATTTTTAACATATTTTGTCAAATTTATCCCCAAATATTTTATGTTTGGATGCCACTGAAAATGCCTTTTGAAATTTTTGATTTCTAACTTTTTGTTGCTAGAAGATAGAAATGCAGGCAAATAACCATTAGGGTCCTACTTTCAGTGTTTAAAGTGACTGACCACATAAGGTCTCAAGCATGCATTCTCCATGGTGGTATGATTGCTGTCAAGAAGGTGGAAAAGTTCTACTATTGTAATGCCTCAAGCATAAATATACATTTTCATAAGCCAATACATACAAAGTTGGACATTATATCTGTCATATTAAAATTTCTTGGTGATGGAGTGATTATGAAAAACTGTTTAAAAGCTTCCTTAGGGGAGTGATAATTTTTTTAAATGATTGAGAAACACTGGTTTAGAGTGTTGTTCATAGCTCCTGGATGTATGATACTTAAAATATACAGGTTTTATGACTATCTGGGTACTTAGTTTCTCTAAAATTATTATATATTGATTATATTCTGATGTGGTAAATAAGATTTAAATAAGACCTCACTCAAGACTGCATGATTCCAGGAAAGGTTAATTAATACAAATTATAAACACATTTTTAATGTTTAACAGCAAGAAGTTTAGGTTGGTGAATGCTAAATTTTCTTGTATTCCTTCAAGGAGTACTGGACTGTATTCTTCAAGTGGCTAAGTTACTTGCAGATCAGAATGGTCCTTTTGAAGCTTGCTTTTCTGGTTCATAAGGGTAGATCTAGAGCTGTCTTTACTCTAGGGCTAATAGCCTCACTACTAAGGTGTGGCCCTTCTAATGACTCTCTCTGTCCAAAGCCTTCTCTATTATAAAGTCTCCCATGATTGATGGGATCGTAAACTCCTCCCAGCCCCCTGAGAACCACAGAAATTGTTACATCTACTGCTTTTCAGCTGTTCTTTCCCTTGTGTTGTACCGTTTTCTTGCATGCGTGCTCAGTTTACTATTTGGCAAAAGACGCCAGGGAACTCCTTTGTCCTCTCAAGCTCTTACGCCATGTAACTACCTCTTCTACAGTCATCTGCCAAGCTCATTCTAGCTGCTTTTGTCTCCTCAAAATCTGATCTCTATCTCCTCCCTCAGTGAGACTGTTGGATTTCCCTCCATGCCCTGTAGCCTAAAAATTGCCACCAGGCAGTAAGCTGGTACAATTGTAGGGCTCACTTCATTTGTTTTCATTTTCTCTGGAATCACAGTCTTGTGCTGCCTATTGTTCAATGCCTGAAAGCAGTTGTGTCACAGATTTTGTTTTCCAGTTTTCTGATTATTTATGGTAGGAGGGCAATTACTAGAATTAATAGAATCAAGGAAATATGAGCTCAGAGGAAAAAACAATGACACATTTCAAGAGTACAAATATCATAAAGTAAAACAACAAACTAAATAAAGTACATCAGACAAATAAGAATTACTAGATCAAAAAGAGAGGGAAAATGTAAATAAGCTTACACATATCTTCAAGAAGCTAAGAAAAGATTTTCAAACCATGAAGGCAGAATAATTTGAAAAGAACCAACTGAGGTCATTGGGTTTGAAGAAAAAAAAAGTGTTTGACTACTTTTAGAAGTATTACAGGCCAGATATTTTGAAAAACTCCTTGTGGAAAACATCTAGATGCTGGGTACATTTTTAAAATTTTAAAAATACAATACTGAATCCATAAGCAAGTAAATCTAGTCTGTACTCTTCCTTCTTTCAACAATTAGAGAGTTAAAACAAATGTTGTCAATGATATTGGAAATGAAGGTGGTCCTCCCTAGGATGTAATCTCTATGAGGCAGGAATTTGTGACTGTTTTGTTTCCTGATGAAGCACAGTCCCTAGAACCAAACCTGGAGCAGAATAAGTCTTGAGTGTATGTATCGTTGAGCAAATGGATGAGTGAATGAATAAATGTCCTGGGCCAAATGAAGAACCCAAGTACCTAGAACTTTGAGTATTAATAGCTTGTCAAATAGGTAGTAGGAGACTAGGCCTGGGAAACTGGAAATGTTATAGGAGCCGCCCACCATACCTCTTCCTATGAAGATACCTCTCAAACTGGTCATGTTCTTAGAGGATTATTGGCTAAAAAAAAAAAAATCCACTTGCATGAGACAAAAAAGTCCTTTAGGAAAGGTATTTGCAACCACTAGCTAGGCTGTAGTAGAATCAAACACAGAATCTCTTTGGTGGCAACCATCCTAGATTCAGGTCCTTGAGGTCTCTTGAAGATTAGATTTAGTTCACAATTTAAACAAATATATAGATATACCAAAATCATAAGGAAATAAGCTTTCCTGAATGAGTTAGGGGAAACAACCCAAAATAGATTTAGACTCCAAAGCCTTCAGATATTTGGATTATCTGAAACAAAGTATAAAATAGCTTTGTATAATTTATTTAAAAACAAAAGTTCAGATAAAAAAATGAGCAAGAAAAAAAAAGACTATTAAATACAGTCAGATAGATTTGAGAAAGAAGCAAATAGAGATTCTAAACACAAAGGAAAAAGATCTTCAAATTTAGTATTTTACATGGAGCTAAACAATTTTAATATAAGGCTGGAACAAAAATATTCTCATTCAAGTCTTCATAATTTTAATGTACAATAAAAGTATTCTGTAAAGAACCCTGTAAAGAAAATAAATAAATCCACAAGGAAGCAATGAGATATGGAAAGAAAGGGCGAGCAAATAACTTAGATTTTATTGTTTTGGATATACTGAGTTAAATAAAATGTATTATTAAAATTAATTTCACCTTGATTTTGAATTTGTTTTTCTGTTTACTAGAACATGCAATAGGGCAAAACAGAAAACAAATATAAGAATTATAGTGGAAGGAAAAAAATCTCTCACTATTTCCAGATGATCTTTATAGAAAATCTACCAGACTCAGTAGACAAACTATAAGCATATTTAGAAAGTGCAGCAAGGTAGTTGAATACAAGGTCACATACACTATATCAGAACCATCTAGAAAATTTACTAGAAAATGAGACACATTTACAACAATAATAAGATAATAAAATATCTAGGAATTACTTAAGGAAGGTTAAAACATTTTTGAAAAAATATTTTAAACATTATTAAAGGACATGACTCAAGACCTAAATACATAAAAAGTTTCAACAAAACCTGACAACAGATTACAATGGCTTTAACCTAGGTGGTGAGAAGTAGTTTGATCCTGGACATATTTTGACAGTGAACCTACAGGACTCCCTGTTAGATTGGATGTGAGGTCTGAGAGGAATTTTTTTAAAAGTTAAGAAAGGATCCAAGATTTTTGTTCTGAACAATGGAAAGAATGTAATTGTCCTTTAGAGGAAAGATAATGTGGAGACTGTTAGAAGGAAAGACTGGAAGTTTGTTCATGGACATGTTAAGTTTGAGATGACTATTGAAAATCAAAATGGAGATGTGAGAAATGTAGTCGAATATATAAATCTGGAGTTCAGGAAAGAGGTACAGGCTAAATATACATATTAGGAAGTCATCAATGAATAAATGAATAAATTAGGCTGGCTGAGCTCCCAAAGAGAATGAATGCAGATAGAAAAAAAAGCATCCAAGGATTGAGCCTTGACTTCTCCAACATGGTCAGAAAGAAGAGAGGAAAACAAGAGAGTAAAACATCAAGTGAAAGTGTTCCATGGAGGAGAGTGAGAGCAATCATTTTAAATGATAGGTTAAGTAAAATAAGAACGAAAATTTGACCATTGGCTATAGGAATGTGAAGGTCATTTGTGACTTAAAAAGGAAAAACTGGCCGGGCTCAGTGGCCCAGCCTCTCAAGACTTTGGGAGACTGAGGCAAGAGGATTATCTGAGCTCACGGATTCAAGACCAGTCCTGGAAACTTGGTAAGACTTCGTCTCTACAATAAATCAAAAGTTAGTTGGGTGTAGTAGTGCATGCCTGTAGTTCAGCTACTTGGAAGGCTGAGGCGGAAGGATCACCGGAGCCCAGCAGGTTGAGGCTGCGGTGGCCAGGAGCACGCCACTGACCTCCAGTCCGGGCGACAGAGTGAGGCTCCAACTCAAAAAAAAAAAAAGGGGGAACAACTTACATCAGTAAATTCTGTCAGCTCTACACTCAAGGCATACTTGGTTGGGGCAAAACCATGTTTGAACCGGGTTCAAGGGACAATAAAAAAGGTAAATGGGAGACAGTGACTATAGACAATGTTTGGAGAAGTTTTGCTGCAAAAGGAGAAAAGTGAGGTATCAAGAGAAAAAAAGGAGGGTCCAAATGGGTTGTTGTAGATTTTAAAGAAGAATTGACAATGTTCTTGTAGAGTAATGAGTTAGATCCAGCAAAGAAGGAAAAGCTGATAATGAAAATGGGGAGATTAAGTAGATAAGGAAGATGGCATTGAGGGTTCAAATGGAGAAGTTTCCCTTGATGGAAACATAGATACTTCATTTATATGAACAGATTCTTAACCTAGGTGATAGTGAATACACAGGCACAGATGCAGGTAAGTGGGTAGATATAAGGGTGGCAGTTTGTGGACATTTTCATTTTATTGCATGTCTTTTCTCTTTGAAGTAGGAAACAGTATGGGAAAGAAATGGAGGAGGAAGTTTTGAGGACAGAGCAGAAAATATGAAAGTCTGCTAGGTGAGTGGAAACGTATCTTACCTAATATACACATTAACTGGATTAAGGGACTCATTCACTTCTTGGAAACAGGGAGGATGCAAGCTTTTGTCTATCATAGCAAGTTTACACTTATGTGTGCCTGCTGCATATCCCAGCAGTTATTCTGTCCTTAGTTCCTGTAAGACAGCTGTCAGTGTCTTTCTGGGGTAATAACATAAAATAGCGATGTTTCGTCAGCATTAGAGACTTGTTCTGCTGTCAGAATTTCATCAGAAATGATTCTGGCAAATTTGTCTATGAATTTCTCTGTTACTTCATGTGAAGACCAATCTCATAGCCAGTAAAAGAAAATATAAGAGAAAACTTTTGTCACTTTAAGGCAAGTATACATTTCTTAAATAAGAACTGAAAAGTATCAGGTTTAAGGGGAAAAATTGATAAATTTGACTACAAAACTCCTTCAAAGACATATCTATATTGAGTATTCCTTATCCAAAACACATGGGACCAAAAGATTTTCAGCTTTTAAATTTTTCTGAATTTTGGAATACTTGTATATGCATGAGATTTGGGGGAAGAGTCTAAGCATAAGGTGTATTTATGTTTCATATGCACCTTATACATGTAGCCTGAAGGTAATTTGATATAATATATTTAATATATTTTTGTGCATGAAACAAAGTTTGTATACATTGAACCATCAGAAAGCAAAGGTGTCACTGCCTCACCCACCTATGTTGTATGTGACCAGTCTGTGGTTGTTTGGCATCACAATTCTTCCTGACTCTGAATTTAT
The DNA here is from genome assembly GCF_000164805.1 of Carlito syrichta. NCBI lineage: Eukaryota > Metazoa > Chordata > Mammalia > Primates > Tarsiidae > Carlito > Carlito syrichta. The sequence continues at coordinate 92,588 of NW_006998576.1, read as the reverse complement.
ATGCTAGTGATAAATAATTATTTGCTTACACTTATTTGCATATAAGTACTTAACAGTAAAAAAAATGACATACTGTTAATATAGTGAAAAAAACAATGTCTGCAGAGTAACTAAGGAGCATAGTAGTATCACCAGAACACCTGGGTAAGATGTTAAACAACAGCAGTAACCAACAATGCAGGCTTTCTATTTCCACCTATCATACTGCGTTTTGATTAAAAGGTTACTGGACACGATTTTAGTTTTTTAGGTGAAAAGAAACATCAGAAACAGTTGAGAGATCAGAAAGTGGTCCTCCAGGGATAAAGAGGTATTCTGCTGGATGACTTTTTAAAAAATGTATCCTCCAGATTTATCTGCCTCATAAATAATGAAAGGTTTTTATCTTAGAAGTCTCTCTTTGATTTTATAAACTGACATGATTTCTTGTTCTGTTATGAATACACACTGCTATTGTCCTTCAATAATTCACACATTTTCACCAAGTCATCTATAGGCATGCGTTCTGCAGTGTTAACAACAGCATCTTTATCATCATTATTATCACAATCACTTTGATTCAGAACCATTTTGGCTATTTCATCATCTGGTCAATGAATGAACAACTGGAACCTCATTATCTGTGTTTAAAATTCTTTGATATTCATTTATTCCAGCTTACTGACAGACATGAAGGTATATTTTTTGCATTTGGAAAGCGGTCAGACACATTTTTGTCTTACTGGACATACAGAATCCTCCCAAGTCATCACCTTGTTCATCATCAACATTGAACACAGTCACAAGTCAGAGGTTGACCCAGCATCCAAAACTGTCTGTAGTCACTGGCAACAGCCTGTACATCCTTCATGCTAAATTCCTTTTGAAGACTTTCCACACCCATGCCTCCATTCACTACTGCTAGCATGCTGTTCAAGAAGTGTTTTTATATTTGCTCCTTATTGATCTAACGATATCCTGGTCACATGACTGAATTAATAAAGTCACAATTTGGGGGAAAATATATGGTATAAACATTATTTTTATGAGAATTTCCGCTGGGGGATGAGTAGAACAGTTGTCAAGGAATAACAAAACCTTGTAGGTGTCTCCCAGTCCAGCTTCTCTGCAATGAACACAGGCCACTGGTACACAATGTAAGCAAAAACAATCAGAAAAGATATTCCTGGTGATCCATGCCTCTTTGTTAGCATAAAAATGAACTGGTAAAAATTCACTTCTTGGAAACAGGGAAGATGCAAGCTATCACAGCAAGTTTACACTTATGCATGCCTGCTGCATTAGCACATCCCAGCACAGTTATTCTGTCCTTGGCATCCTTAGTTCCTGAAAGGGTTGTCTCATCAGCCATCAGTGTCTTTCTGGGGTAATAACACCAAAACAGTGATGTCTCATCAGCATTATAGACTTGTTCTGCAGTCAGATTTTCATCAGCAATGATTCATTGGCAAATTTGTCAATGAATTTCTCTGCTACTTCATGATCAGCTAATGCTTTATCACCACAAATCTATAAAAATTGGATGTGTTTTTTCTTAAATTTCTGCAACCAGCTTGTTGAATAGTCATAGTTTCCTTCATTTATCAGTTTGTCGTGAAAGATCTTTGCTCGTTTCATAATCAGCACATGCTGATTCAGTGGCACATGCTCATTGCGATGCTGATGGATCCACTCTTTTCATACATGATCGAGATCTCCATTTTTAGTTTTATACAGTGTTCTTCTACTTTTTCATTAACTTCTGTTCATTATTTTCAGCAAAGAACTTCAATAGTTCATCCTGTTTCTTCAGTACAAATGTAGTTGTCTTCCCAACCCTACACTATTCTGTAATACGTTTCACACCTATACCTCTGTCCATTTTCTCCAAAAGCTTGACTTTCTGTGGTATAAACAAATACCACAGAACACTTCCTGTTTTTCTTGTCACTGATACCCATAGAATCATCTGCAGGCCTTTTTGACATTTGCAGCAATATCTTTACACTGCAGACGAGAAAATAAACCAAAAAAACAAAGCAAAACAAAAAAATCACAAACACAAACAAACAAAAACATAGTGAGTAATGCACATAGGTCTTGGTTCCATGTTTGGCATGGGGAAATTACCGCTGGTACATCCAGCCTGCACACATGCCATTGCATTACCCTTTGTGGGCATGCTTGTGTGAGAGAATCTGGGCATGTATGGGCATATATTGTAGCTGAAAGAGGTTAGAAGGATTTTTTCCTTGGGGACACTGCATAAACTGTGTTGTTCACCTGCATTTCAACAACAACCCATCACATGAGGTTACATGTGGAATTTTCTATTTGTATCATGTCAGTGCTCAAAATTTTCAGATTTTGGAGCATTTTGTATTTTGGATTTTAGAATTAAAAATATTCAGCCTCAGGGTGGAGCACACCTCATCAATAAGGGCATCTGCATAGTGAGTATTTGTGTACTTAACTCTGAATTGTACCCCACATCTTTAAAATTAAAAAAAGAAATGTTCCAGCCGATCTCGGTGGCTCAGTCTGTAATCCTGCACTTTGGGAGGCTGAGGTGAGTGGATTGCCTGAGCCCGCGGGTCTGAGACCCACCTGGGCAACTTGGCGAGATTTCATCTCTACGATAAATCAAAAAATAGCTGGACGTGGTAGCGTGTGCCTGTAGTCCCAGCTACTTGGAAGATTGAGGCGGAAGGATCACCAGAGCCCAGCAGGTCCAGGCTGCAGTGGCCGGGAGTGGCCACTGCACTCCAGTCTGGGCGACAAAATGAGACTCCAACTCAAAAAAAAAAAAAAAAAAGAAAAAGAAGTGTTCAACCTGTACTTACTGTTTCTCTTCCCTCAACACTCATTTTCTTTCCAGTACCCACTCTAAATAGTCTTCTGACCCCATCACTCCATTAAGATGACATCTTTAAGGTCAACAATGCCCTCCACAGGGGAAATCTAATGGGTAATTCTCAGTTCTAATTTATCTCCACCTGGCAAAAGCTTCATATGCAATGGACCATGCCCTTCTGTTGAAATATTTCTTTCACCTGGCTTGTGGAATCCCATTGCCTCTTGGTTTTTCTTTTATATTCTCAGCTTCCTTTACAGGATCCTCCTCCATTTTCAGACCTTAAAATATAGAAAGTTTCCCAGTGATAAGTCCTCAGACTCTTTCTCCAGGAACGTTTACTTCTTAACTGATCTCATCTAGTTCCACAATTTTAAAAATATTATCTGTACTCTAATGAGTCCCAAATTTATGACTAGTCACAGTCCCTCCCTCTGAATTCCAGATTTATACATACAATTGTCTCTTTGAAATCTCTACTTCTATCAATAATAGGCATCTCAAACTGAAACTGTCCAAAACTAACCCTTGCATTCTTCTCTCAAAGCTACCCCTTCTTGAATATGCCACATTTCATTAAATGCCACCATTTTAAAAGAAGTTTCAGTATTATCCTTGACTCCTCATCTCCTTCACCTCACATTACTTAATCCATCAGCAAACTTCATCAACTCTATTTTCAAAGTCTATCAGGATTTGACTACTTCTTAGTAAATCCATGACTCCCACCCTAGCCCACACTCTCTCTCATGTGCTTATGGAGATTGTCTCCTTACTTGCTCTCTCAGCTTTCATTCTTGCCCCTAACCCATTCTTCTTACATTATCAGTGTAGTTTAAACATACACATAAGATCATGTAATTCTCCTGCTCAAAACTCTCCAGTGGAATTTTAGCCTTCTTATGATAAAATCCACTGTCTTACCTTGACATGTTAGGGTCCTACATGATTTGGTCCTTGACCTCATGTACGCTCATCCCTTCATCCCCTGTCTTCTGGACCCTCTGGTCTTTTAGCTCTTCCAGAAGCATTTACTCACCTCAGGGTAAACCCATGGCTCATGCCCTTACTTCATTCAGCTCTCTGCTCAAATGTCACCTTCGGAAGAGAGATTTCCTGACCCATCACCTATTTAAATCTCTTTCTGTTTATCTTGCTTTATTCTTCCTTACAGCTCTTAGCATATTCTCTCTCTCTCTGTCTCTCTCTCTCTCACTCTCATTCCGTAATTGTTTTGGCCAACATCTCTCACTAGATCATAAATTTCATAAGACTAAAACTGTTTTCTTCATTTCTGTACCTCTATTTATTGAATGACTAAATGAATGAGTGATGAATCAACAAATGACTGACTATAACAATATGGATAGATCATATAAACATTGTGTTAAGTGGAAGAACTAAGAAACGTAATGGAAATTGTAGCACAATACTCTTTATGTAAATTGAAAGCACACGCATCAAGGAAATTCAATGGGGAAAGGAAAGTCTTTTCAACAAATGGTGCTGGAACAACTGGGTAAATATATGGAAAGAAAAATGAACCTCAGCCTTTATTTTTACTATACATAAAAATTAATTTTACATGAGTCATAGGTTTAAACACAAAGTTTAAACTATAAATCTTCTGAAAGAAAATATAGAATATCTTCATGAAATTAGAAGAATGTAGGCAAAGATATCTTAGCCAGTACCAAAAAAAGCACTAACCAGAAGGCGAACAAATGAACAACAACAACAAAATTCTCATGAAATGAGGAAAGTAACTATATACAAAATTTGCACCCGAGATGAGAAAGAAAAGCAGACAAATAGGAAGAAGAGGAGGAAGACAGGAAGGAAGAAAGAAGGGCAGGGAGGCAAGGAGAGAAGAATGGAAAAGGAAGTATGTAGGGACGACAGGTAATGGGAAGAAGGGAGGGAAAAGAGGGGAGAGGGAGAGAGGAGGGCCACAGAGAGGGCAGGAAGGAGAAGATGGGAGGGAGGAAGAATTAACGGAATACCATATTGCCTTTTCTTTCATTCAATTTGTCCTCCCCACTTAACCAGGTCATAAGCTCTTGGGAGAGAGGGACTGTTTTTTATGTCTTTGCACCTGCCAGTGGGCAGAATGTGTTTGCGGGCTGGTTGGTTAACAGGCAGCAAGAGATTGCATATCAAATGCCAGGTGTGCATTTTGTAGCACAGACAGCCCTTTCATCCAGATTCAGGGAAGAAATACCATGGTAGCATTTTATTGGAAATACTTGAAAGGCAAGGGGCCTCTGTGATTCCATCAACTGGGGCTCCCACAGGCCTTGGAGGCCCTTTAATTATGGAGAAGGTCCTCTAGGAGGCCTCAGTGTGGCTCCCTATAGATGCAGGGGATGCTGGTTTTAACACACAGTGTGCCTATTTCTTCAGCAGTATTCATCACACTGAGCCACCACCTGGCTCTCACCCTCACTAGCTCTCAACCAGGCTTGCCGGCTTCCTGCACTGGGTAATCACAGTTGTCCTTGGACTCTGACAGCTCTGTGCTCCTGTTCTGCACCAGGAATTGCCTTTGCTCACCCCTGCTGCAGTTCACTCAGCTCAGTAGTCACTTAGCGAGTTCCCTCCTGCTGCACCTGAGCTAGATGCTGGGGGTACCAGATGACTGTCCTCAAGAAGCTTGGGTCTGGAGTGGAAGACACAAATGAACAGAGAGAATTTCAAAATGAGGCAGCAAACACAAAGAGAGTCATAGGGTCCCGGAGTTAGGCACTGGGCCAAGGTTGTGGTTCTAGGAAAGACTTCCCAGAGCTGATAGCTGAGCTGGATATCCAAGCTCATGCAGTTCTAAACTTGGCTGCTCTTCCTTCCTGGACAGCCTGGTAGGGTCAGTCGTGCTTATGAAAGCCCCTGCACAGTTATCACAAAGTCTTTCATGACAGAGTAGAGTGTTGTTCCCCAAATACTCCAGACTTCACATCAAGCCCAGCATGAGCTACTGGGAGCCACAGAATCAAAAGACCCAAGTTCAAGTTCCAGCTCCTCTTCCTACTAGCTGAGTGACTCTGGCAAGTTAGTCAACCTCTATCATCATGAATTTCTCCATCTCTAAAATGAGGTCAGTGACACCCTCCTCAGAAAACTGTCATGAGGATTAAGGAGATAATGTTTTTACAGCTTATAGCCCTGGGAGTGGGGTGTGGTGTGTAGTAACAAATATCTTCTCATCTTCTTCCTCAGCAGGGCAGTAGGAGTTTTCAAACTGTGCTTCACAGAAACCACAGTAGCAGTTGGTTTGCTTGCTAGCAGTCACAAGAAATTTACAAGGGGAACTAGGCTCCCACACCTTTGTGAAAGTAGTATTTTTGTCTCTTAGGCATCTGTGAAGACATTATTTATGGATCCAATTTCTCTTTTTATTCTATCTGCAAATTACATTCTTATCATCCTGTAGAGGTAAATTTATTCCCAAACATAATCACAGATTGCCAAAAATTAAAATAAAAAAACTACAAGTATCATCACCTATGGATAGGGAATTGATTACATTTGTTTTACAATGACCCAGATAAATGTAATGAGAAAGGACAGATGATGTCCTGTCTCCCAAGCCTCTATCTCAGCCACCTACTACCTTGATACTTCCTCACATCAATCTCAACATATCTCAGTATAAATGCTTTCTAAAATTCTGGTCCTATGATTCTAAAATATAAAAGCACTCTAGGTATTCCAGCTCTAGGTTTGTTATTCACAGAAAATCAATTCACTGAAAGTCAATTCATCTAAGGTTCAATTTCCATAATGACCAATTCATCAAATTTTCCAACTTATAAAATTTATATGTGTTCCTTTGAACTGCTTGTGCAGCTTACAGTAATTTGTTACAGATGAATGGACTGGACCCAAGAGAGCTATGGGAACTCAGGACTTCAGGGATCTAGGGCTCTCAAATTTGCCTTTGCTTCTCAGACTTCTCCTCTGTCTACAGAATCAATTATCCCCAGACTTAATGGCTTAAAAATAACAACAAACATTTGTTATCGCATATGACTTCTGCAAGTCAAGAGTTCAGGAGCAGATTAGCTAGGTGGTTCTGGCTTGGGGTCTCTTGTCAGGTTAAGACAAGTTAAGATAATTTGTGATTTGACATTGGAACTGGACATCTAATCCCCATATGGCTCACTCATATGGCTATGGGCATGAGGCTTCAGTTCCTTGCCATGTGCACCTCTCCCTAGGACTGGTTGCATACTCACAACATGGCATCTGGCTAGTCCCCTAGAGCTAGTGATTCAAGAGAGAGCAAGGGGGAAATGGCAATGTCATTTCTGCACCATCCTCTTGGTTACGCAGGTCATCCTATCTAACATATGACAGGATCACACAAGGGAGAGAGGACCAAAAGGTGGGGCTCATTGAAGGCTGGCTCCCAATCTGCCCCTCTTTGACCCTCAGACTCCTCTTCTCTCCATCTCTTAGTCTCTCCATCCTCAGCCACAGCCTTGCTCTCCTGTTTCTCAGGCCCTCCCTTTTTCTGCCTTTCAGCTCTCCCTTCTCTGAGATCAGCAACCTGGCAGAACCTTGTGCTCATTCTCCATCTCCTCACCTTTGCCCCCTCCACCCTAAGCTCAGGGCTTCTTCCTTGTCCCTCTTACTTCCAACTACAGTAGCAGGGAACTGAGGCAGCAAACTGACAACCCTCACAAAAAAAAAACTAGTTACTTAAAGCCTATAAGAAATTGCCCAATCTCTTGAAGCCATTCAAAATTTTATATGCTAGAAATTTTATAAAAAGCTAAAACAAACTTTTTTTTTTTGGTAAATCAGCCAATTCAGTAAAACTGGGGAAAGGGTTTTTAAAAACCTAAAATGTTGGCAAGACAGAATATGGCTTTACCAAAGACTAGAAAGAAATTGGTAAAAAAAATTTAAAAATTCCCATGCAAAGCATTGAAATGTTGATAATACACATAAGAGGAATGTATTCAAATTCACTGAGTGTGTCCAAGAAGATTCTCCCTTTAAACAGGCTTTTTATAAACAGGTACATTGGGCAATGGTCATTCCAAGAATTTATCCTTTTGCAAGTTGGCTTCAGAGAATTGGCCTGCTGCAGAAAGTCCTTCCCTCTTGGCTGTGAAATCTGTGTCAACTGCCAGGTGCCTTTCTTAGGCTTCTAACAGGGGAAATGGGGGCACCTGAAACACACCAGCTCTCCAGCCAGGCTTCAGTTTCTGACCTCCCAGCCCTCAAATATGCTGCCACTGGTTCCCTCAGACTAAGCTGTTCACTTTCCTGACTAGTTTCCAGCCCCAAGATAAAGCAACCTGCACCCATGGGTCCCACTGATAATATCAAAGCAGCTTTCACTTGCCTCAGCAATCCTATTACATTGGCATTACCTTTCTTCTCACAGAGGTCAGGAGAGGCAGGGGGACTTGTCATACAGGCCACACAAGAAGGGACTGAGGAAGAATTCAAATCTTGCTCTATCTGATTCCAGACTGAATCTGGCCATCTGAACATCCCTTCCACTTCTGACTATGAGTGGGAGAGTTGCTTCCTCCTTAACGCCTTCAATCACCTGCTGCATTTCAGCCATGGAATTCTGGACACTATTCCCTGAGAGGAGTCGTGTGACTCCCTGTGGGGGCTTCCGATCAGGCTGGAAGTGGTAGGCCTGCCTTGGAGAGGACACCTCTTCATCCCTTCCTCACTGTGTGTGCTTAGCCTGCAAGTCCCAGGCCTACCCTGAAGCATTTATCAGCTGTGCCCAGGGAGCCCTCAGGGTCACACACTGGCCCAGGGAACCCCAAACAGCACCGTCTTTCCACCTGCCCAGAGGCTTTTCCACTCCCTGAGACAGAGTCCAGGGTTCCCCTGAGAGGTTTTCTCTTCTGATGCTGCAAATGCACATAGGTGAATTGATTCATCACTTCATCATGTCAGCTGCTCTCTGGAGAGGAAAGAGAAGGAATCATTTCAAAGGACTTCAAGCTTCCAGAGAGAGAAAGAAAAAAATCCTTTTTGAACTGCTCTCTTTCCCTCCTCTTTATTTTACCTCTTTCTCTTTTCTGCTTCCTCTTTATATCTTTCTCTCCTGACTCTCCATTTTGCTATCTTGCTGTTTCTCATCTGTGTGGCTCTGTCTCTTTCTCTGTTTCTCTTGTGTCTCTGTCCTCTTGCCTAGGTTTCTCTTTGAGGTCAGGGACTAGTATGATTCTTCCTTTGGGTCTCTGAGGTATTGTCTGGCATCAGGACCACCAGCAGGTGGTAGCTGAGGGAAGGAGTAATCATAGGAGTGACAGAAAACTGCCCCTAGTGGTTTTAGGGTGCAGACCCACTTCACCCACCAACAGAATAGGGTGACATCTTGAATTTGTGTGCCACTGCTGTGCTGATCCTTAGGGTCATCTGGAGCAGAGAGAAGGAATTGTGAGCATGACGAAAGACTGAAGGAATCCATCTGTAGGCTTACTTTCTTTCAGAAAACCATAGTACTGGCTTTGGTTTTCCAACAGGCTTGGTTGTTCTAGGGTTTCACTAATGTTACTCCTGTGGCTGCTCTGTGTGTAGTGCATAGGAACATGGGCCCCAGATGTCCTGGGGGCCTGTCTCATGAACCAGGACCACTGTACAGGGCTCTGTAGCCATGGGACACTCATTCTGTGTTCCTTTTATTTTCCAATGCATTAGCTTTATTTTTCCCTCAAAGTACAACTATCTTCTCTATAATACCCTGACAGTGCATTTTAAGTCACAATAGCTATTTTGAATAAGGCAATCATCAAACTTCCACTCTGAAGGTTATTTCTAGAATCTGTTCTTTCATGAAGAGAGCTCATTCCTTCCTGAGGTGACTCTGGCTCTCTTTCAATTCCCTCTTTGTTTTATTTATTTATTTTTTTGAAGGAGAACAAGTAACCACCTCATTATCTCTATTTCTGCAAAATTAGGAAGAGTACTGCCCTTTCATTTTAAAGAGATGTATTTTGCAGTGATGACCAAAACTAGGGTTGACCAGAGAGCAGAGAGAGTGGGAGGGCTGTGAGAAATCTCAGCAGAAGAGGAAGTGGTCTGTAGAAGATGAGATGGAATTGGCAGAACATCACTTTCAAACTCAGTGACCTGGGCCCCATCATGGGCCCAAAGCTTGCCCAGGACACAACCATGGAGCAGCATGTTTTGCTGTGAGTCTTGCCAAGCCCCTCCTCTCCCCAGCCCCTGATTTTGGCATCTCTTGCTTGCTTTATTCCTGAGGAGATATTGACTACCTACTGTTTAAATATTACTGAGGCTTCTTAAAGATTATTTTGAAAACAAAGTATGAACCTTCATATTGTGATAAGTTGGAAAATGCCTCTGCTAAGGTCTGTTCTTACAATACACAGGGCTATTTGTTGTAGCTCTCCTGTGTGAGTAGAATGGCAGGCCACCCACAGAGGGGAAGACCAGTCTCACTTCTTCACTGTGTGGTAGTAGGAGCACATGATGAAGTCCTCTGTGTTTGCTGGTGGAGGGGGCCATGCATCAACCTGGCATTGGCATTGCACTCAATGCTCCCTTATTGATAGAGAAAGTTAATTTAACTCTACTAGACTATGTGTCAATGTCATTGATGTGGTGACACAATGTACCATTAGGAAAACTGCACTGAAAGGATGAACGCGGTTTTGTGCCAACCCTCAGGAGTTGTCCAAAGAAGGGGATAAAGCTTGTGCATGTGGGAGACACAGGCATAAAATAGTAGGTGCCATAGAAAGGCTCAAAAGCAATGGGACTTAGAGAAAAGACAAGGGAAAGCTTTAAGAAGGAGGAGGCTTTTGCCTTGAGAACTGCATAGCATTCAACAGGCAGAGTGACATATTATGGATGACCTTGAACAGCAGACTTTAGAGTTTGGCTCTCTCAAATAGCGTAAGAGAAGGGATGCCAAATGCACTGTTCATGTGGCACAGTTATCCACCCCTAAACCCACCCATTTCCTACACAAGATAAGGAAATACCGGTGGTGATTGATTGTGGCACTCTTTCTTGGCCTAAACGTGGCTCCAGACTCCAGGGGCTTCTTGCTATATAAAGGCAAAGAGACCAAGTGTTGTGTGGAAGCCATGGAGGTGCCTACTCAGATCTCCCTGCAAGAGAATCTTCTGTGGGGAACACAACTTGCTGACCCCACAGGCAGCTGCGCTTCTGGGTCCATCATGGTGTTCACATTTGACCACACTTCAGCCTGCTGCCCACAGCCAGTGACTGAGCCTGCCAGAGGTACTAGAACTGGGTCACTCTTGCCCTCTTGTCGATTCCTCTTATGGGCAGCTGTGACTCAAGAACTTGTAGTCAGTCTGTGTGGGAATTGCTCAGTACTGCTGTGAGATCTGAGGTCTTCTTACTCAATCCTCCCTCCCGCCCTGTCTACTTCTGCTCCCACTCCCTTCCCCTTCACAGGTGTCTCTTCCTAAAAACCTCTTGTACCTTGAGTTCCATCTTGCTGTCTCCATCTTGCAACACACACACCCATTAATTGATTGCATTGTATTTAAGTCAAAAACTTTTTGCCATTTCTTGAAAATGGGAAACTATATTCCTGAAAATGGGAAACTATGGACAATTTGGAGGCAAGAGAGTGGCATGCTATCCAGCAGCAGCATGTACAGAATCCATTCAGTCAGGGTCCAGGAGACCAATCCAGGCGGTGAAGTTTTGGACGAGGGCAGTGGTAGTGGGACTGGAAACAGGGAGTGGCCACAAGTGACACAGCACCATCTGCCTCAACTGACGGTCCTTGACACTTCTGTCTCACTATCAGCATGGAAAAATTACAAATAGTGAGGTTTTGAGGAAAGGGCACTGGCATAGAAGTCAGGAAACCTGGCCCAGCTCCAGCAATAACTAGCCGCGCACCCCAGGAAATGACGGCAGCTCTCTGAGCTCAGCCCCCACCACCCGGAAATGGACAGGGTGGGAGGGACGAACTGATCTTGAAATCCACTCCTGTCCTAGCATGCAGCCCCCCTTTTAACTTGAAGTATAATACATATAACACAAAACTGATGATCTTAACTTTTTTAAAGTGTGCATTTCCATGACATTAAGTATATTCTCATTATTGTGCAACCATCACCACCACCCATCTCCAGAATGTTTTCATTTTCCCCAGCTAAAACTCTGTCCCCATTAGACACCAACTCCCCATTTCTCTCTCCTACCCCCTATCAACCACCACACTACTTTCTGTTTTTAAGACTTTAGCTACTCTAGTATTTCATGTAAGTAGAATTATAGTGTTTGACCTTTTGTGTCTGGCTTGTTTTGCTGAGCATATTGTCCTCCAGGTTCAACGATGTTGTAGCCTGTGTTAGCATTTCCTTCCTTTTTAAATCTGAATTATTTCCATGGTATGGACAGACACATTTTGCTGATCCATTCAGCACTGATGGACACTTGGACTACTTCCACATTTTGGCTATTATGAATAATGCTGCAATGAACATGGATGGACAAGTATCTCTTCAGACACCTACTTTCAGTCCCAGAGGTGGGACTGCTGGGCCACACGGTAGCTTGTTCTTTTACTTATTGATTATTATTTTTTTAAAGCTTGTTCTTTTATAAGCCATGCCTTCTCAAACTTCCCAACCCAGCACGCACGCAGCCACTGAGTGAATCCAGACCCCAATGTCCGTCCCAAATTGGCCAACATATCACAATCTGTTTTAAAAATCCACCCAAATTCAGCATTCTGCACCGTATTACATCCTTGTTTGTTTTAATATAAAAATAAAGTTTAGGGGCCGGGCGCAGTGGTTCATGCCTATAATCCCAGCACTTTGGGAGGTCGAGGTGAGAGGATTTCCTGAGCCCACAGGTTCAAGACCAGCCCAGGCAACTTGGTGAGACCTCATCTCTACAATAAATCAAAGATTTGACCAGGCATGTTGGCGTGTGCCTGTAGTTCCAGCCACTTGGAAGACTGAGGTGGAAGGATCGCCTAAGCCAAGCAGGTCAAGGCTGCTGTGGCTGTGAGCATGCCACTGCACTCCAGCTCGGGCAACAGAGTGAGACTCCAACTCAAAAAAAAAAAATGACATTTTAAGCTACATTCTAATTTAAGGAAAATTTTACTTGGCAGAGTTCAGGAAAGTCCCCATTTATCCTGTGTCTCCCCTGGGCTCAGCTGCACCCAGCTTGACAAGCACACTGGATGAGGCTGTACTGAAGATCCCATCAATCTTTGACACTCTGATTTTAAGCAATGTTCTCTCAGGGGAATCTTCATTTTAAAAAACAAAGATGAAGTGAGAAAAGCACTCTTGTTCCCAAGCCAGGAGGAGTGAGTCACTAGAGATGGGAATTTCAGGCGTGTGGGTGTGCAGGGAAGGCTGGAAATGAGGGTGTGTGGGGGGGGGGAATCATTTTGAGGGCTGAAAAGTCATAGAAGCACAGCCCCGGGTAGGTCTGGCACAAGACAGTGTTTTACCAGTGGAGAATTAGTGAAAACTCACAGTGTCCACTCAAGTGGATTTCACGTTGTCTGAATGTATGGGTTCTCCTTGGGGCTGCCAATGGGCAGGATGGGAGGAATGTGGCAGAGGTGCTGTCACAGGCCACCAGACTCTCTTTATGATGCTGTAGCCATCATGCTGGGAAGACTCCCCAAGAAGATCCTGTGTCTGTCCATGTAGCAACCACAGGAGTAAAGTCTACTGGAAACCTTTCCCAGCTCACTTAGCCAAGACTGCAGCTGCCACTCCGCCTCTGGCTGAGTCTTCAGCCAGAGGCTGCTGTGGACTGGTTTGCATTTCCCTGCTCTTGATTTCCCCTGACAGCTCATGGTGGAAGTGCCAACAGGTAGGGGCGGAAGAGAAAGCAAAGGAGATGGGAAAAGCTGAGAAAATTTCCTACTGGAATAAATAGTCCTTGGATGTGTAAACAGTCCCTCTAACATGAGCACACTCCCTCGAGAAAGAGGTATGAGGCTGAAGACCAGAATTCACCTTACCATTAGTTCCGTATTCCTCCGCAGAGGATCATGATGCCAACACTCCTGACAATTGCCCACAAACACACTCCAGCTAGGAATCTCCTACCCAGCTTCCCCTTCAGGAATATAGTGCTTATTCCACAGCCATAGTGAATGTTACTGACAGACAGGCTTCAGTAGCCAGCTCTATTCTGGAAATAGTTCAACCGAAGACAGTTGGCTCTGCCCAAGCTGCCCGGCCCCTTTGAGGCAGGCTGCATATGCCACATGATGCAAAAGGTAACTCGCAAGTGGAGAGAGAGGGAAGACAGACCAGAGGCGGCCTTGGGTTCATGGCCTGTGATGGGTGGCATGAGCCATCAGAAGTGGCAGCTGAGACAGAGGCTGCTGCCCCAGGCCCACTGACCTGCAAACACCTCCAATGAAGCTGGGAGGGTGGGGATGGTGGTGATGGGGGGAATGTGCTGGGCACCCTCCTCCTCTAGTGCTGTGATGACAGGTGAGACCCAAAATGTGTGTGTCACTCAGAGAAAGCCAGAAGCAGGAACACCTGCATTCACTAAGCTAACTCCCAATTGGCAGACAAACCTTGAGCTGGCAGAGAAATTACTTAATTGCCTAAAAAAATCATCAAATTTATTTTTTGCACACCTGAGGCCTGTGACTCTGAACTTCATGACTGCTCCAAGGTGTTTGCAGTTTGAACAATCTTTTCCTGATTTCCATTGCCTGGGCTCAGGTGTGCCAGGGCGTGCTCAGTAAGATGGGGGCTGGGACGAGGATGGCAGAGGTATGCTTGCCGGAGGCCCTGCTTCCTCCTGTGACAGAAGGCTAGCTGTGTTTGCTGATGAGAATCTAACACATCTTAGTGAGCCATCAAACAAGATTTTATCTACAAGGATGTGACTTCCACATCAAATCTCCCTCCAAGAGAACTTCGTGAGGGGAACACAGCTGACTGATAGTCTCTAGCTGTTATGCCCTGGGCCCACCATGATGGCCCTGCCAGGTCACACCTTCCCAGGATATCCAAGAGGAAGCTGGAGCCAGTCCTCTCACTAGGGGATTCCTCTCTGGGCTACTTGGGTTCAGCTCTTTCCTAATGACCCAGCTGAAACTGCCAGGACTGCTATGAGCTGAGGCTTCTCCTGGCCAGTCCTCCTTTCCTCTCTCCCTTCACAGGGATAGACCTGCAAGCAGTCTGCGGGCTCTTTCTGCCTTCCACTGTTCCCTCCTCTTTATCACAAATGTCTCTTCCAATAAGTCTTTGGCACATCCACTCTGGTCTTAACATCTGCTCTCAGAGACCATCAGCTGACAGAGGAGAATGAAGAAATCCCCTGGAAAGAACTCAGTATAGGGAAATAAGAGATGGCCTGAGGATCTTGACTCAGGAAAAAACTATGTTAGAGAGAAGCAGGGATTCTGAGTGTGGCATGTCATCCTGTGTTTGAATCCATCCTTGGCCAAGTTCCTTGGACTCTTGTTTGGTTTCTGAAGTCAGAAGACAGGACAAAAACTTTCATCAAACTTTGTGACATGACCAGTCACGGTGGCTCATGCCCTTAATCCCAGCACTTTGAAGGACTGAGACAGGAGGATTACTTGAGTTCAGGAGTTTAGGTCAACATGGGCAACATAGCAAGATTCTCATCTCTAAAAAAAGAAAATAATTAGCTGGGTGTGGTGGTGCACCTGTAGTCTCAGTTATTCAAGAGGCTGAGGTGGCAGGATTGCTTGAACCCAGGGTTTGGAGGTTGCAGTAAGCTACGACTGAGCCAGTGCACTCCAGCCTGTCTCTAAAAAGTAAATTAATAATTGTTGTGACACATTAGGGGGTACCCCTCCACCAGAGTGTAACCCAAAGGGGGCATTCTGTCCACCTGTGACACTAAACCCAGCTTAGATACCCCGGGTTTCCAGGTGTTCCCAGTGGGGGGCTTCTCCGGGGCCTACAGCAGCCTTGCTGGGCAGGGCAGCTTCCTGTGAGAGGGATTTGTGTGGAACAGCACTGGAGCAGCATCTGCAACAATGAGCACTTGTTTGGTGGTAGTTGTTTTATTTTCTCTAACTGCACCCCTTCAATCTCAAAATACAATGGTTTTATTCTGTGTAGGTCTTGCCATTCTGACCAGACTGTAAGATCCTTGATGTCAGGGATTATATTTTCTGCATCCTCATCCATTTCTAGGGACATAGTACATATTCATGATATCTTGGTTGGCTACTAGTATTTATATAATTGTCTGAATTTTATTTTAGACCTATTCTCATAAACTCTTTTATGGTTTCATGCCCGAGGTCACTTTATCAATACTGTTTAAGGATGGTGTTGTCCAATTGCTATTTCTCTTCATAATGAAGACCCCAATAACCAAGACATTCAGAGACAGAAAAAGAAATTGCTTCTTCAAAAGATTAATTTATCAAGTCATGATTACATACCAGTCATAGTGATGGTGATAGTGACGGGTTTGGGGGAATGATGACACAAAGATGAGTAAGACATAGTTCCTGCCTGTGCTCAAGCCTGATGGGAAAGACAAACACAAATCAATACGTCTGATATAATTGGATGAGAGCTACAGACTGTGCAGGAAGGGGGATGACTAACTTTACCTTGGAGTGCTCAGGAAAGCTCTGGAGATGAGTAGTCATCAAACTGGATCTTATGGACTGAGTAGGTGTTTGCCAGCTGACAGTAGGATGCAGGTTTATGAAAGGAGAGAAGGGTTGACAAGGGCAGTGAGGCCAGGAAGTCACAGACTCTCAAAATGTCCTGGAGGATAGAGACCTCAGGGGTATGGCCTGTTGTGGGCAGGGAAGCAACTCAGTCTCACATTTTCAAGGCCCTTAGACACCACCCTCAGGAACCCAGACTTTGTCCTGGAGTTAATGGGAAGCCCTCCGGAATTCTTTTTGGGGGGGAGGGTGGTCATATATTGTATTAATTGTAGAAACATTACTGCATTATTAAAAGAAAAATGTCAGCCATTGGCTTTTTGCGTACCTCCCGTAATCACTTGAAGATGTAAGTTTATAGAGATGGCCAATCACCTCTAACTTTCAACGTAAAGTCAAGGTCACCAGTTTGCTCCCCTTAAAAACATTATCTAGAATATGGGATATCTTTTTCCCAGATGAAAGAGGTCATTTTTCTTTTTTCAAGTTTATGAAGAGCCTCTTATTTAAACGATGTGTACTCTTGAACTTCCCAGGCTTCACATCTAGGCAATAAGGGCAGTTTTACAAGAATAGAAACAAAACAGTGTTTCCTTTGCTTTCCTTTCACCTGTGTGAGGGAAACTCAGAATTCTCAGGTTCCTCTCACACACCTTGTAAATCCGACTCCACAGAGATTTCCATGTACTTGGCGCCCCTGATTCACCTGCCATTGTCTGGAGTTCTTGCCCCAAATCACCCCGTGATTTGCTGCATGCTGCCAACACCAGAGTACGGAACTCGGCCAGGGAGGCACCTGTGGACCATGCTGACCACACCAACCCCAGGGTGCGCCCAGTGGCACAGATTTGTAATCAACAGCATGGATGGTTAGAAAGGCATCTGGCTAGGGACAGAAAAGAGGGTTGTCAGAACTGGGGGTAGTTTGTGACCAGAAATGGCAAACCTCCACAGTCAGCCATGAATTCATGGTTTTCTTCCTTTCCGCTTGCTTTATATGAGCAAAAGCAGAGAAAAGCAGATGGGTCCAGGGTTGGAGGTTGGTTGGTGATCACTGCTGGACCAGGGAGAGAGGGAAGTCCCAGTATAACACTGTGCTAAAAGAGTCAAAGGACCCAGATGCAGCAGGAAGAAAGAAAGGGAAGGTGGGATGATTGTGTCAGAATGAAGCTGGGATGATTGTGTCAGAATGAAAACACTGTGAGGGAGTGAGCTCAGAGTTGAATAACTGGTTTAGCGAGGAGGGTGTGAGAGAGGTGAAGAGGCCCTTGGGGTCAGAGATTTTATTTGTCTTGGTGTAGATGCCCTACATCAGAGAGATGAATTTCATCAATGAAGCAATGAGGTTTTAAGATGTAAAGTCCGTACATCAATACATACCTTTTATTCCCTTAGATATGTTTACTCTTTTGAGGTGTGCTTCAAAATTCACATCCAGTCTTTCAGACTTTGGTTGAGCACCGCTCACCTGAGACCATCTCTAAGTCTGCTCAGATTCATATGGTCAAACTGACCTCTTATTTGCAACGCTGTTACTGGAAAGGAGATCCTTTTGCTAATTTCCAAACAGGGGCTTCTTCTGGATGGGCTCCAACTCTGGCACAGGCCAACAGCAGGAGTGTTCAGGGACTGGGCACACATGGCTGGGGTAGGTAAGGGGAGCCTGTAGCCACGCCGCCTTCCTCAGCCTCCTTTTTTGTTTGTTTATTTAGTCTAGGTCTCACTCTGTCACCCAGGCTGGAATGCAGTGGCGTGATCATGGCTCACTTCAGTCTCAAACTCCTAGATTCAAGGGATCCTCCCACCTCAGCCTCCCAAGTAGCTGGGAATAGAGGTGCATGCCACCACACTTGGCTAATTTTTTGTCAAGACAAGGTCTTGCTGTGTTGCTTAGGCTGGTCTGGAACTCCTGGGCTCAAGGAATCCTCCTGTCTCAGCATCCCAAAGTGCTAGAAATAAAGGTATAGGCCACCGTGAGCGGTCCTCCTCAGCCTCTTTTGATGGGCAGGGCCTGGCAAAGACCTGTCTTCTTGGCACTTGCCTTAGTGATCCTGAGGTAGAGTCCACAGCCCAGGACAGGCCTGTGGTGGTGGGGGGGGATGATCATTTTGCATCGCATTCCATGTCACCGTGAATGCTGAGTCACCGTGGATGCAAAGTGAGAGTATGCTGTGGCTGCTGGCTGGGAAAGTCTAAACTGGAAGGTCCTTTCCATTGAATGGGGGTGGGATGCACCCTCTCCAATCCTGGACTTAGTCACTAGGGTCACCGGATCATGTGTGTTGTGCTGGGGAGGGGAATGGGGTGGGCTGGGGGCAGGGAAAAGAGACAAGAAGGAGTATGCTGTGTTTCACATTTCAGATTTCCTTAGCTAAGGGAACTTCAGTTCTTCTAAGCCCTTTCTACTATTCTTAAGTATTCCTATCTCCCCTTAAGATGATTTTGTAGTCAATCAGGCATGAATCCTCACGGGCTCTTCTTTCTACAGGCTAAAGTTTCAGCCCTTAGCCTGGCATTTAAGAACCTACAATGTCGGGACCAACCACAGATCCATCATGTCTTGGGAAAAGCTCTGGCCTGGGAGGGGATGCCTCTCGAGGCTGTCACAGTTTGGTTCTTCTTTCCCAGGACAATCCTCCCCTGCTCTCCCGGCCAGCCACCCACTCCAGCCAACTGGCTTTCTTCTTCCTTCTACTTCCTGAGTCCTAGGCTCAACGTGCAGCTCCAATTACTCCTTTCCGAGAGCCTTTCCAGATGGGCAGCCTCCAAGGGCCTCTTTCCTTTCTGGAAGCCTTTGAGAGTACTTAGTAGCAAAGTAGAGAAGAAAGAACTGGGATTTCGAAATCTACAAACCTGAGCTCAAACTCCAGATTCTTTTCTGACTCACTGTGTGATCTTGTACAAGACACAGAAAAACCTTCTTTGCCCTTCGATTTCTCCTTCTGAAACAATGGTCATGCGAGAAATTAAACTCGGATAACATTTGAGAGCTGATCGTGTAGCAGGGACTCAGTGGATACTGACGCCATTCCTCTTAATCCTTTGATCACCCCTTTAACATCTATTATTTCCATAAATGCTTCTATATGTTTCTAATTAGTTTATTATGCGTAAGTCCCAACCCCCTAATTGAATTGACTGTGTATTTTTCATTCGTTCTTTGAAAGAATTTTTTATGAGGGCCGATTACATCTTATGCTAAGCACTGGGGAGTCAAAGAGAAAAAAAAAGTATCCAAACAAAACATTATCTTCTACTTCCTCGTAGATTCTCCATCAATAATTGTTAGACACAGGTAGAGTAAAAATAAACAAAATATTTCTCCACATTGTGATAAGCATAATAGGTGCCAAATAAATATTTATTGAGTTCTTAGCGTTGGAGTTTTAGATGAAAGATGTGACAGGTCTTCATGATATTCTTATTATTTTATGTCTGAGCTTCACATATTCCAGGTGTGACCAAATAGGAAAGTCTGGAAATTCAAAACAGAAATGCTAGGAAATTATTGCTCAAGACCTAGAAGGATTTGTCACAGGCTTCCTCTAAAAGCCACCAGTCTCTTATGGCTCCGTGTGTATGCACATGCATGCATCTGTGCGTGCACGTGTGTGTGTGTGTGTGTGTGTGTGTGCGTGTGCTGCAGGCTACCAAGAGAAGCAAAGGATGCAGAGAATGCTCTAACAATCCATTCAAAGGGAAAAATCAATCAGGAACAAACTGACTATAGCTCTGGGATTATGATGTACATCAATGGGAAGATATGATTCAATCTGCAAAATATTGAATGATATGCAAAATTTAAGTCACAAATCTGTCACCTAAAGTCAGGGTTACCCCCGATACCCCAGCCTTGTCATCCAAGCAGGGACTTACACCGTTTGAGAGAACTGGTTCTGTGATAACCATAGAAATGATTTGATCCATTATTTCTAAATCAATGTCAGTGCATAATGCTTTTCTAGTTTTTTTTTAAATGTCCAGCTACAAGAGTTCACGTAGCAAAAGGCGTAGCCCTTCGTCCATCATTCCTCAGGTCTCACGTCTGTGTCCATTCTCCTGACAGAATCCCACACTTCATCCTCTCTGTGTAGATTCTTGCAGAGTTTCCCTGAAGTGGAACAGCCCCATCCATAAGCCACCCTGCATATCCTTTTGACGACCACTGTGTGGTGTGGATTTTATTGTGCTAAAATATACATAACTTAAAATTTGCTATTGTACAATTTTTAAGTGTGCAGTTCAGTGGCATCAAGTACATTTGCACTGTTGTGCAACCATCACCACCACCATCCATCTCCAGGACTTTATTATCTTCCCAAACTGAAACTGTGTATCCATTTATATGTCTACTAGGTCTTCCATAACAAAGTACTACACCGCTTAAACAACAGGTGTTTATTTTCTCACAGTTCTGGAGGCTGAAAGTCCAAGATCAAGGTGTCAGCAGGGTTGATACCTGGTGAGACTTCTCTTCCTGGCTTGTAGTGAGCCAGCTTGCCCTGTGTCCTCATGTGCCTTTCTTCTCTTGGAGAGAGAAGGCTCCAGTGTCTTTTCCTCTTCTTAAAAGACATCAGTCATATTGGATTAGGGCTCTACCCTTATTTAGCCTTAATTACCTGACAAAGGCTCAATCTTCAAATACAGTCATATTAGGGATTAGGACTTCAACATATGAATTTTGAGGGAGGGTACAACTCAGTCCATAACACCTGAAAGGGTAAAAAGCTAAAATGGAGTAACTTTAGTCAGCAGTTTATTTTAACCCACCTTCTAATCATTAACAAGGAATAAAACTGGTTTCCCAGAAGTAGTTACTGATAATTGTCTTGCAACACTCAAACATTCTTTGTACGCACTACCCTTTTATCCAAAGTACTTGTCTTCCTGCCATAAAGAGAGGAGCTGACCTAATCTATTGTAATCAGCCTTTCTTGACCTATATGACACAGACCACCACCCCATCACCATGGCAACAGTTCCTGTATAATGACGTTCCAACATTCCTTTGTAATGACGTAAAACAGACTACCATCCCATCACCATGGCAACCTACCCCACCAAATGGAAGCTTTAAAAGCATTCAACCTCCAGCACTCGCTGTCATGCTTGTTTTAAGTTTTGACCCCCTCTCCAATCTTGGAGAAGTGGATTCTCTCTCTCTCTTTCTCTCACACATCCACTTTCTAAATAAACTATCTTTCTCAATCTAATTTCTGTGCAATTCTTTGCATATTCTTGGCACAGGCACGTCAACCTAACAACACTGCTAAACAATAACTCCCAATTTCTTTCCCTAGTCCATAGAAGTCACCATTTTACCTTCTGTGTCTAAGAATTTGATTACTTAGGTGCCTAATACAAGTGGAATCACATACTATTTGTCCTTTTGTATCTGGCTTATTTCGCTGAGCATAATGTTTTTGAAGTTCATCCATGTTGTAGCATGTGTCAGGTTTTCCTTCTTAAACTGTTTCAGGCTGAATGATATTCCACTGTCTGCATATAGCATATTTTGTTTAGCCACAGTTCATCAGTGAAACTGCTATTTCACTGGTTCGACAGTATTTGACAGTTATTTGTGTTTATCTCTGTTCTTGAACTCCAGGTCTCAAGCAATCCTCCCACCTCAGTCTCACAAAGTGTTAGGATTACAGGCATGAGCCACTGTGCCTGGCCTGTTTGTCTCTATTCTGAGGTTGGACACTTTGTCTGATACTTCTCTGCATTCTACAAGTCAAACCCAGTGCCTGGAATATTATAGTCTCAATAAATGTTTAATGAATTATTGAGTCAATCAACTAACATACTGAAACACAACAGCCATGACAGTTAGATAGGCTTCCCTTATTATTACTTTCCATTGTCCTCAGTTGCCTTTTTATCGCACTTATAATTACACTGAGTAGAAATCATTTTGCTTTGTTCCACCTGCAGATATTATACCCTATTTTGGACAACAATCATATTGTTTCATTTCTGTAATGCTGACTAAACTTTCTGAGAAAGAGCTAGTGCAGCTCTTGAAATGATGCAGAAGTAAAACTGGGACATTCTGAGGCTATGGGTAGGAGATGGTCAAAGTTCAGAGTCTGTGATTGGGTAAGGTCCTCACACAGCAGTCTTCAACCAAGGGTGATCCAGTCTCCCAGGGGGCATTTGGCAATGTCTGGAGACATTTTTGTCTGTCACAACTTGGGAGTAGGTATTTCTGGCATCTTGTGGGTAGAGGCCAGAAGTGCAACTGAACATTCCATCATGAACAGGACAGTCCCTGAGGAGCTCTTTTCTAAAAAGGATCATCAGGAGTGAAGTGGTCTCAGCAAGAAGAGAAGCAAACAGAGGAGAACGTGGAGGAACATAAGGCCAAATTAGGTCAGCATCAATAGAGTAAAATTAGTAAATTATACTAAAGAAAGGGACAAGATTAAAAAAATCACATAGAAATTTACTGAAAGCAGCAAGGAGCTGCAAAGACTGGTTAGACAACTGCAAAACATTTGCTGTTGGTGGCAGCCAACAAAGGAAGCAATTAGCAACTTATTGTTAGTTCTGGTTCCTCAGCAAACAAAAAGGCAGTCAACTATTGCTGTTAACTAGCCTTATCTTCAAGAAACAAGATACCACCATCAATTGGCCACTTCACAAACCTCTGGAAATATTTTTGCAGATCACCCCCAAAGACAATTTTCCCAGGCCCACACTGAACAGCCAGTATAGTCTTATACATACCATTATCTAGCCCCTGCCTCTTGGCAAACAGCATTCTCTGTTGCCTCTGCCTGTTGTGCCCTTCACAACATATCTTCCCTTTAATAAATCCACCTTTCTTTCATAGCTGTCTTGGTGAATACTTCCTTCCCCCATAACTCCTGCATTCCCGGTCTGCCACGCATGGCAGAGAATGTGGGGTCTCCTTCAGGGAACGAAAGGGCAGACTTCTGAGAGATTAAGCCTGGCTGGCTGATGAAGGTACTGAGTGACTTGCTAACAGGTTTTGCCTAATAATTTGGTGAATCCTGGAGCCCCAGGGTTTTTTTCACAAATATTAATATAATGTGTCAGTTTCATCTTCAACTTCTTATAATATTCTTATGTGTTGCCTTAAGGGATAAAAATATGAAAATGATATATACAGACTATGCCAAAACATAGGTACGTGTATGCAAAATAATACTGAATAGGGAAAAAAACATAATGAAAAATGCCATGTGTATACAAGGACATCTATGTTCAAAAATACATTAATGCACAGGGACAAAGATCAGGAAAGTTTGAAATAATACAGAGTTCGTTCTCAATTGTGATCTTTGTTAACTTTTTACTTGTAAGGTGTTTTATATAAATATCCAAGTAGAGTTCCAAAAAGCAGGAGTATAGCTCTTCTTTCAGATTAATAGCTACCATTTTTTGAGATTTTATACTCAACCAAAGTACTGAGTGCTTTCTGGACATCATTGCATTACACCCTAAATTACTCAGTGACGTAGACATTGTTGTGCCTGTTTTATGGATGAAAAATCTGAAACTTAGCATCACGTAATTGACCAGGGTCACAAAATCAGCAAATGTTGGGGTTGGGATGTTCATTGACTGTGCTGTTTCTGTTCCAGATTGTGGGTGACATGCGTGATGCCTGTAGGATTTGGTGATCTAATACCATGGCTAGTTTTATAAACAAACTATATGGTGTTTTCAATCTGACTCATTAAATAGCTAACTCTCTGTGTGTGTATGCGTGTGATTTATTTTGGGAATTGCCTTACTCGATTAGGGAGGCTGAGAAGTCCCACAATCTGCCATATGCTAGCTGGAGATCTAGGGTGTAACTCAGTTTGAATCCAAAGACCTGAGAACCAGGAGCCCCAAAGTCTGAAGGCAAGAGAAGACAGATGTTCCAGCTCAAGCAGAGAGAATGAATTCAGTCTTCCTCTGTCAGTGGGTTGGATGAAGCCTATGTACATTGGTGAGGGTGATCTTCTCTACTCAGTCTATTTATTCACATGCTAATCTCTTCTAAAAAGTACTCTCACTATAAAAAATGTTTTACCAGCTATCTGAACATTCTTTATCCCAGTCAAGGTGACAGAAAATTAACCATCACACTCCCTATTTTGCAATTTGGCGGCTATACAATGAGTTGGTACTGACTCTGGGCTTCTTATGTGGTCATAATTCTTTACATTTCAACTTTTACATGATAAATATGACAATTGTCTTTAACACACGGATATTATGACCTATATTGGGTCTTGTTAGGGTCCAGATAGGGTGAGGGTGGAATGGACGAATGGAGAGAGGCACAGGGAGAGAGGCGCAGCACCGCTGGAGCTGGCGTGCCAGGGTGCGCACTGGCAACCCAGAGATCCGAGTAAATGCAAAGAACTGCAACACACAGAGGCGAAAGAAGATAAGATTTATTTAAGAAAACTTCGTCCCCTACAGATAGGGAGCGGGCCTACACTCTAGGTGAGTGTGACGATGTAGCCCCCCAAAGCCCTGGCTTAAATCCTTTTCCTTGGAGATGTTGCAATCAGGTAGATGTGACTGCTGAGACTTCCTTATCGACCACCTTTGAATGTCTTGGAGAACCTGTGACACAGAGACCCACTAATGTCCACCCACATTATCATAGCCCCTAGAGAAGGGCGTGACAAGGATTCTAATTCCCCTGCACCTTCCCCAGTGACATTCCTTAGAGCTAATGGAGGGTGCACTTCCCCTTATCTTCTAGGCATTCCCAGTGGGTAGCTTCAGGGGATACTTGGCTTTCCTGTAGATAGTGCCCAATTTACTGGAAGATCCAATCCCCACCTGCTCTCCCTCCCAGCGGTCATAACTTTTGTAATTACTAGTTCCATGGCTTTTACAATCCTTGCCCAATGCATGATGTCTTAGGCCTTATAAATTCCCTTTACTCTAGGCAAGCTTGATTGCCACTATGAGATATCTCTGACACCTGGCACCAGGAAGTCTGTTTCTGAATAGATGAAGTTGGCAAAGTTAATTTTACCTAAAGTGTGCATTTCTCTAAAAACATAGCTTCTATTTTCTCATCATTGTGTCAGGGTTTAAAAACAAGATGAAAATGGCTTCCCACTCTCGGTCTGTCCTTTTAGGTCTCACTCATTTCATAAAACCCATAAAATTCGAAGTGGTATACATATTAATGACCACAAAAACAGAAGTAGCTGAATATGTTCCCCCAAAACATGATCTAGCCATCACTACAAATTATTCAAATGGTCTATTGCCATGTAAAAAAATGGTTTATTTTTAAAATTTCAGGAAATGTACACATTTTATTCCTTCCCAAGTTTTTCATTGGTGATCTAATATTTCAGGTTTTTGAAACATAAGTGACACAGCGCTATCATTTTACAGGACTCTGATTGCAAAGTCAGGGCTCAAAAGTCATGCATTTTCTGGGAGGAGAATGTGGCCAGGCCATGGGCATGACTGTGAGCCTGGGGAGCATGTAGTTTGCTCTGAGGCTATTGTCTCAGATCAGGGTGTCTGGAAGTGGGGATTTGGTACAAATTACTTATTGTGGATTTGCTTTCTAAGAAGACCTATAAGCCAGTGAGGGACCAGGATAGAGAGAATAGGGATGTTACTCCCACCATCGTAAGAAGCTATCGGGCACAAACTACTACCAGTCTTATTTCTCACTTAAGGAATCATTCAAGTAGCCAAGATGTAGGCTGACCACCCCTAGGGGGTGGTGTGAGGTGTGACCTCCCCAGTGACGGGCCCAGTGACCTATGAGCCTAGAACAACTAGGAACTAAACTCACAGTACCCCAGGAAGGGGTGGGGGACTAGAGTCGAAGGGAAGGGGGCATGAGTGCACCAAGGCAGTGAAGGAAATTGATATGGGGGTGCCAAGAATATCTACTAGTGTTCTTCTTTCTATGATCAAGTGTTTCAAAGAACACTGTATTATGAAAGATTTATGTATACAGCAATGATTAAATAAAATATACAGCAAGACAATTAAGATACTTTTCTTACTACCCTTCTACCGTAATAATTTTTATCATCTTTATGACAACATAATTCTGTAGCTTATCTCAATAGGAAACCCAAAGTCATGGAGAAGACCCCTGGCCTCAAGTGTCTGGAGGCCTCACTACCATATTGATAACTGCCAATTTGAACTTTCTTAGTTAGAGAAACTAGATTTCCCTGGTCTGCCCCTTCCACCAGTGGTTTCTGGGACCTCTGTCATACAGCCAAGGTTGTAGCTTTTCCTACAAATGCAGTGAAAGAGAGAGCTTGTTTCTATCAGACGTCTATACCCAGTGGTGAGATTCATTCGGGCATCCATCAGAGGAAGTTTCCTCCACACCCAACCTCCTCCTCCTCTGTACCTTTTCTATTCTACTTTAGTCAGGAAAATCATTCCCCTTGGCCTCTTGCCTCTGGCCAAACTAGTAAGGCCCTAGTAGGAACCAAAGTTTGCCTTTGATGGTCCCCATAGCAACAAGCAGCCTAGCAGCCTCTTCCCCGACACCAAGGGCTTTCAATTCCAAAAACCTCACTTTGTAGCAGAACATTACTTTTTAAAACACATCTAAATAGAATGTGACAAGGATTTTATTCAGAGCTATAAAGCAGTTTCACCACAATGATTCATAAATACCTCAATGCAGTTTATGATTATTGTCCTTAATTTACTCCATAATCATCATCAACAGCTTAACAATTTGATAAATGACACAGAGGTCTGTGTGAGAATTTATATGTTAAAGATGTAAAAACATTTAGAGAAAACAATAGCGCTTGAAGAATCTTCATGGATAAAGATTTGAAGAGTGTATTGCTGTGTCAGGACCTGAATGATAAGTTTGCAATGGGCTTGTCTGTTTCCCACTTGCACTATGGTGTGAGTCTTACAGAGTGTGAAAATGCAGCTGCAAGATTTTTATCTACTGAAATGACAGAGCACTTTTGTCAGGTAATGAGTCTCTATCATCTGCTCTTCTGCTGGAGGGCCATCTGTAAATTCCACTTGGACACCGTCACCATCCATCACACTGTAGTTGAAAATGTACCAATCACAGATAGCTCATGAGTGAGAGAGATATTGGCGACAGCTGATCTGGACCAGGCTGCCCAGCAGAGAGCAACTTCTACCCTCTCGGTCACTCATTTTGTGCACTTTGTTCATTTGGATGACCTGCAGTTACGGCTGCCAAGCTTGCCCATGGGAGAAAGCATGTAGTGTAGAGAGGCCAAGTGGTTGATTTCATGTTTAGTAAGTGAAATCTCAGCTAATTTGCATCCACTGCACAGAAGATGGTCTCCCAGATCCTGGAGATCTTTTCGTGTACAAAATTCATCAATAGAATTCAGAGCAATGGATGATGGATGTAATTTAGGGCAAACCAAGAGGCATTTTATAAAAGCCAGAGCCCACCAGTCAAGGAGACTGGATTCCTGTCGGGAGTCTAAGCAGTTTCTCTCCAAAACCAACATTCACACTTGCCCGATGCCTGCATCTAACCAAACAGGAGTTTAATTATCCTGTAGGGGTTCATGAAAGCTTAAAAGCATGCTCTGTCAGGCAGTCACAGAGGCAAGTTAGGAAATTGTCTGCAGGGACACTGTGTATCAGTGGGAAGAGGCCCTTCCCTCCTGTACTTGAAAAATGAGCCCACAGATGAAATCCAGCATCCTAGGCTGGAAAATCTCCATAGCAACGCATCCTGCTCTAACCCTGTTGATCTCAAACTTCCAAATCATACCTTTTAGCAGAACAGTGATGCAGGAGGATGTGCATATTACAGAGAGATAGTCTTTCCCTTTTTCTTTCTCCTCAAATCCTACTACCTGCCCACTCCAATCTAAATATACAAGCAGACAACCATAGGCACTCATATACTCAAGGACTTTAAGAGAGGAAAAACTGCTTCCATGCCTCTATCTCCCAGGGCAAACACTTTTATCCCAAGAGTCTTCTTCTGATGAGAAAAGAAAATCAAAAATATATAATTTATAAACACCATAGTCATTTAAAAAGCAAAACAGGAAAGCAATTTCTTTCCAGAACAGTGGCCCTGGATAGCTTGGAAGAAGACACTCCACCATTTCACTATGTCTGCCCTCTATCTTCTTTTCATGAGTGATAAACCTGTATTCTCATGCTCAGGAAAACCAAATAACCCTTGCAGAGTTGGTAGAAGGTGAGGATAGCAGGGGTAGTCTTGAGCTGTATGGTAAGAATATAAGGCCTGGAGTGCCTGTGGAGTGGGAGTCCAGTCAGCCAAAGGAAAAGACCTGAGCCTAAGAGGGGAGAACAGTGTAGCTAGTCATTCCAGAAGTCACTAGCAGGTAAAGAGAGGAACCTCTAGACCACTGGGTCTCAGACTCTGCATGCATCAGAATCATAAGGAAGATTTGTTAAAACACCAACTGCTAGGCTCCATCCTAGTTTCTGAAGCAGTAGGTCTGGAGGATCTGGGTTTCTAGCAAGTTCCCAGGTGATGCTAATGTTCTGGTCCATAAATAGCCCAACACAGTGACCCGCTTTGTCTTCTCTGTCCTCAGGGGCTGCTGAAGGGATGGAGGTGGGAAAATGATGGATGAGTGTGCTAATGCAAAATACTGTTCACTACTCATGCAATCCTTCCAGCAGTCCTATGAGATTTTCCTGTCTTTCTCATGAGCAAAATAACTTAGAGAGGTTATTTCTCAAGTTCACACAGTTAGGGTCTATCAGAATCTGATTTACTTGGCTTGGGAAGCCCAAGTATTCAATTTTCTGTAGTTTCCAGGTGACCATAATAGGCAATATGAGTTGACAGCCCCTGGTTTGAGACTTCCACACTCTGAACAGCTGCCAAAACAAGAGACTCTTGATTCCAAATTGTGGAGACTCTTCTCCAGAATCTGCAGTAGAATGTGAGGGTTTCCAAAGTCATCTTTTTGAAAAGGGATTTTTTTAAATATGTTCTAGGATTAGAGGAGTTATAGGAATAAGCAGACATTAGTAAGAAAAGACATTGAGGAAAAGTTGCTTTTACAACAGAGCATTTGGACATCATTCCAGGCTACTGATTTTTTCTGGCTCTCTTGATGCAGTAGACTCAAGTTCTGGAACCATCATACTTAGAGGCATGAGTGGCCATGTCATCCTACACCCAGGTATGAACTGGACAGTGACTACGACTCATCTGCTCTCCACTGTATCAGCCATGGTCTCTGCAGGCAACAAATGGCCCTTTCAAAGCAAGTTAATCTGAGCGTTGTTTCATAAGAGGGCTACCTTCAGAACTGGAGGTAAGTTGGAAAACCACAAGATATGGTACAGTGTCCAGAAGGAGAGAAGCATGTCTAGATGCCTACTTTGAGAAGAACAGTGAAGGTCAAGGTTGGCCCAAAGCAACTCCACAAGGAGGGAACCAGCAGAATAAATACCCTAACACAATGATATGCTGGTCAATGTTGAATAGTTGGCTCGCTGGGGAAACAAAGCAAAACAAAACAAAAACTATTTGTAGCATTTGTCCATTTCTTCATGTAAATACTCTCCCCCTGGCCTATTTCAAGCTACCAACATGAGGTCTCTAGATACAGAATTGGAAATAAATGTGTACAATTAATTCTCATGATCCAACCACTTTTGTCCCCTTATACCCCAATCTCCTGCCACACTCAGTTGAAATCAGAATGGCAGGAAGCCCAGTGAAGTTGTCCTTGTGGACAGCTATCCAGTCAGCCAGGATGGTAGAGCATCAACAAAGGGAGGAGGAGAAAAGCTTTGCAGAATGCCCCAGGGGAAGTGGTTCAGTCTTTTCCTCCAGGCTCCTTAGGCTTTGATGACCCCACTTGCCCACTTCATATGCCCTGGATTGCCCCCTGGATTGCCCTGGATTGCCTGTGTGCTGCTGACATGACCCAAGTCATACCGAAATAGATCTGTCATGAGCTGAAATTTGAAAACTAAGAGAACATTCCACTTGATGACTTGAATCTTCTGGGGTTTTTTTCTTTATCTCATCATGTGAAGAAGAGGATCAGCAGAGACAGTCTGGTTGTGGAAAGCCCAGATCCTGGAAACCCAGGTACTGAGCTGCCTGTTAGCATAGGCCTGGCTCACTGCATAAAGCATTCACTGGGTTCCTAGCATGTGCAGAGCTACAATCAGTTATTCCCCATAGTAGCAATGAGTTTTCAGGAACTCCTCTGCCACATTTCCTTTCCCACTTTGTCCTTTGTTGGTGAGGTCTGTCAGGAAATAAGAACCGCTTTAGGTCTTTCAAACTGAGGGGAGTTAATTTAGGGAACTGGTGGCATAGAGATGGAAGAGCTGGGAAGCAGATAAGGGATAGTTTAGAAACAGAGGAAGCTGCTGTCACCCTTAGAGCTATGGGGAGGAGGTAGAGTTACTAGAGTCTGGAAGTTTATTGAGGGCAGTCTCACAAAAAAGTTGTGGTTACTGACAGAAATGCCATGGGAAGTAGAGAGAGTGGGTGAATATGAGATATGACAATTAAGTTCACGAACTCACCCTAGACGTGCTATATACCTCATTGCTGACTACCACTACAGTCACCTTCAAAGTACTCCCCTTATGAAGCTATGCACCAATGCCAGCGACTAGTTCACCCATCAAAGCAATTTTGGAACTCTTTCTGGAATGGCCATCAGAGCTGTCGCATGAGAACATTGGAATTTGAATTAGAGCAACAAACAAACATTAGATTTCTTGTTAAACTTGGCAAGAGTGGAAGTGAAATCAGGAACATGTTAGTCCCAGTTTGTGGGGATAATGCCATGAAGAAAACAGCAGTGCACAAATGGATTAAATGTTTTTCTGAGGGGACAGAAAGTATCACTGGTGAGGAGAGGTCAGGATAGCTAATAATGAGCAGAACTGATGAAAACATTTCAAAATTCATCAAATTGTGCATCAAAAGCATCAACTGACTGTGAGAAGTATAGCAGACCAAATAAATATCGATAGAAAAACAGTTAGGAAAATCTTAATTGAAAATCTTGGCATGAGTAAGATGTGTGCAAAAATGGTCCCGAAGGAGCGCTTGCATCATGACAATGCACCAGCTCACACATCCCTGTCTGTGAGGGAGTTTTTAGCCAGTAGGCAAATAACTATATTGGAATAGCCTCCCTACTCATCTGATCTGGCCCCCAGTGACCTTTTTCTTTACCTGATAATAAAGGAAATATTGAAGGGAAGACATTTTGATGACATTCAAGATATCAAGGGTAATATAATGATAGCGCTGATGGCCATTCCAGAAAAAGAGTTCCAAAATTGCTTTGACAGGTGGACGAGGCACTGGTGTCGGTGTATAGCTTCCCAAGGGGAGTACTTAGAAGGTCATCATAGTGATATTCAGCAATGAGGTATGTAGCAACTGTGTGTCAGGGTTCTCCCTGAAAAATGAAACCAATAAGAGAGATTTTTAAAAGGGGGGGATGAGAGAGAGAGAGAGGATTTTATTAAAGAAATTGCCTCACATGTATATGGAGACCAAGAAGCCCCATCTCCAAGTTGGAGATCTAGGAAAACTAATAGTGTTGTTCAATCTGCGTTTGAAGTCCTGGGAACCAGGAGTACCAGTGTCTGAGGCCAGGAGAAGATGGATGTCCTGGCTCAAGCAGAGAGAGTAAAAGCATACTTTCCCTGCCTTTTTGTCTAATCCCAGCCCTCAATGGATTGTATGATGCCTGTCCACATTAGTGAGGACAAACTTCCATACTCAGTTCACTGATTCAAATGTTAATCTCTTCCAAAAAAAACCTCCTCATAGACACACCTGGTAATGCTTTACCAGCCATTTGAGTAGCCCTTAGCCCAGCCAAGTTGACACCTAAAATAAGCCATTACTCTGTGTCACCCTCTCTCTACATTCCTTCCTCCTCACCCCCCCTTTCTTTGTTGCATGTCCCCTTCACCGCCTTTTCCCACGCAAGAAATAGACCACCAAGTAACCTCCAGGTCCCCACCTGGTATACCCTTCCAGCTGGGCTCTGATAGTTGACTCTTGCCTAAGCAGATTGTTTGATGTTGCTTTTACATCTTATTCTCTAAGCTCTCTGGTATCTTTTGTGAGTGTTGGTGTCTGCTTTGCTGGAAAGGAAACTGATCCAGAGTGGATTGTTGACTTGCCCAAGGTCACCCAACACGTTAGCAGAAGTTCCCGAATTGAAATCGAAAGCTCCTGAGTCATGGCCCAGTGACAAGCACCATTGCACCATGTGGTTCTTTGTGGCTATAAAAATATCCATCTCTGGAGACAGCCACCTCCAAGGTTTGCTGAGATAAGCTGGATGCTGGCGCTGTGCTTGTGACTTAACTGGGCAGTGAGCCATCAGTCACCTGATAGGAGGGGTGACTCTCTGGGGGAGAGGAAGGGAAAGAGTGCCTCAAGGAGTTGGAGGAGGCAGCCTCTTGCCTTGGACAGCCCAAGCTCAGCTCAGTTCAAGACATGACAGTTATTGTGTCTATAGTGTAACTTGATCTGCCACAAGTGGAGAGAGCTCTCCTTGTCAGCTGCATAACTGCTTGTAGCATTTGCCAATTTTCTTGGTGTAAACACTTTCTCCATGGCCTATTTTAATCTACCAATGGAAGGTCGCTGAACACAGAACTGGAAAGAGATGTGCACAGTTAATACTAGTGAGCTAGTTTTAGTAGGCTCCAGCCCACCATGTCCCTAACCTCACTCCTCCCACCTCCGCCAATGCCCCAATTTCCAGGTAAAAATAATCAAAACTACTAATCAGTAATTTTTCATCCACATTTATCATGTGCAGTATCAATCACAATTAAGTAGGATTCTGATGCCATGTACATGAAGTGGGCTTGGATATTATTTTTATGTCATGTCATGTCCGGAAATAAGCTGGCCCATCCTGATAGGCACTAAGTGCACCATGACAACATCTGCTGCAAAGTTTCGAGGTTAAGGGCATGGTCCTGGCTGGGTTCAAATCCTCACTTTGATTCTTACTAGCCTTATAACCTCAGGTAATTACCTACTCTCTCTGTGCCTTAGTTTCCCCATCTAACTAATGGAAATTCTAGTAATATGGATCTCACAGGTGGTTATGAAGATTAAATTATTTAGAAGATCTATAGCAGCCCAGAGCCCCAGAGTCAAAGCCGGTTCCTGGCCCAGTCCCATCCCACGGTCACCTACCTCCTCTTTCCTTTCAACATGACAGATGCACTGTGTCCTTCATCAAGGACTTCCTGGCAGGTGGAGTGGCCACGGCCATCTCCAAGACTGTGGTAGTGCCCACTGAGTGGGTCAAGCTATTGATGCAGGTGCAGCACACCAGCAAGCAAATGACTGCAGATAAGCAATACAAGGGCATTATAGACTGCGTGGTCTGTATCCCCAAGGAGCAGGGAGTCCTGTTCTTCTG
Organism: Carlito syrichta; assembly: GCF_000164805.1. Taxonomy (NCBI): domain Eukaryota; kingdom Metazoa; phylum Chordata; class Mammalia; order Primates; family Tarsiidae; genus Carlito; species Carlito syrichta. Next base: position 58,711 of record NW_006998576.1, on the reverse strand, counting down.
GCATGGTAACCTAGCCAATTTCATCAGATACTTCCCCACCCAGGCTCTCAACTTTGCCTTCAAAGATAAATGCAAGTAGATCTTCCTGGGTGATGTGGACAAGAGGACCCCGTTTTGGTGCTACTTTGTAGGGAATTTGGCATCAGGCAGTACCACTGGGACCACATCCTTGTGTTTTGTGTGCCCTCTTGATTTTGCCTGTACCTGTCTAGCAGCTGACATGGGTAAAGCCAGAGCTGAAAGGAAATTCAGAGGCCTCAGTGACTGCCTGGTTAAGATCTACACATCTGATGGGATTAAGGGCCTGTACCAAGGCTTTAACATGTCTGTGCAGGGTATTATTATCTACCGAGCTGCCTACTTTGGTATCTAAGATACTGCGAAAGGAATGCTTCCAGATCCCAAGAATACTCACATCATCATCAGCTGGATAATCACACAGTCTGTCACTGCCATTGCTGGGTTGACTTTCTATCCATTTGACACTGTCCGCTACTGCATGATGTTGCAGTCAGGGTGCAAAGGAACTGATACCATGTACATGGGCACACTTGACTGCCGGAGGAAGTTTGCTCATGACGAAGGAGGCAAAGCTTTTTTCAAGGGTGCATGGTTCAACGTTCTCAGAGGTATGGGTGGTGCTTTTGTGCTTGTCTTGTATGATGAAATCAAGAAGCACACATAAGTTATTTCCAAGTTTTCCCCTCTGTGAACAGGCATGCTGTATTATGTAACATAGCTTGAGCACTCTTGACAGACCCATGGCAGTCTATCAATGGCATCTATTTACTGGTTGAAAATGGAAAGCAATAATATTCATTTGACCCGTTTTCTCTTAAAGCCATTTCCATGATGATGATGATGATGGGATTCAAGTATATTTTTTATTTCAGTCACTCCTAATAAATAACATATTTGAAAAAATAAAAAGATCAAAAATACAAAAAAAAAAAAGATCTATAGCAATTAAAATAGTACTTGGTAAAAGTAGCCTCCAATAAATGATATTGTTATTGCTACATACCAATAGGTCAAAGGTACACTTGTTAATAGATGGTGAAGATACAAAAACACTTAGGCTTGCACTTAGGCCACTCTCAAGTGTAGACAGAATCAGTAAAGAACATGTAGAATGATAGGAAGCTGAGAGCACTTGGTTCAAGCTCTCACCCAAAGGGCAAATCCCTTCTACTGCACCAGTTTCTGTTTGAACACCTCTAATAACAGGAATATCATTACTTCTCATGGCCATTTTTTTCATTTTCAGTTCTAATTTCTAGACTGGTCTCCGCTGCTCCTCACTTTCTGAATCAGAACCAGACTCCCAGCAATGCATAGCTCATGGGTCCCAGTTGCTCCTGCTGCATCCACACAGAAAAGTTCGATGCCTGTTCTGCCAGAGGAAACATCTGCTGGCATTCTGAGCTTATCTGCAGCACCCACCAACTCTGACAACCAACACTAATACAAGCTATGTTAGCTCACAGAATTGAATGGCTGAAATCTGACACTTCGGGAAACCTGATGCTCTGAGGACCTCAACACCCCAAGACCCAGATGCGAGGTTCAACTAGGTACTGTCTTGTGTCACTTGCCCCATTCACCGCTGGGAGTTGCACAGAGAAAGCCCGAGTAGCCAGCTCAGCTGGAGTACCACCTCGTGGCTCAGAGAGGGGCTAGCACCATCATTATCGGTCCTACTGGGATTGCACAAAGTGAGAACAAAGTAGGTCCCCCAAAAATAAGAAAATGAAAAAAAAAACCCTACAACTCAACTCTTACCCAAAAGTAAGGTTAATGTCTTCTATGATAAATCTTCAAATGGTTGGAGATACTACCCTGGCCCATGTAAAGTCTTTCTTCCACATGCTTAATATTCCAAATGGCTCCTATAGAAAAAAGTACAGCACTTCAGTGACAGGTTTGGTTCAGGTATCAAACTGGGTTCAAATTCTTGGATCCCCCATTTACAGTCTGTCATGTGGGCAAGTCATGTAACCTCGGAGGGCTAGATTCCTCAACTGTGAAGTGGAGATAACAATAGTACCACATAGGAGTTGTTGGGAAAATGAAAGGTATGCATCAGAACAGTGTTTGTGGACAGTAAGTTCTCAAAACAACCTGTCTCTACAGTGCTCACATTCTATCCTTAGATACACATTACCTCTGCCCTAACTTTATCACTAATACTACATGAATATGTACATATATGTTTTGCCTGGCTGCTTCCAGTTCTTCTGGTCATTTTGTTCACTTTGATTCCTATTCAACACATTTAATGGACTCATGGATAATTACATGGATGGTGGAATGAATAAACAAACCCATGTATTCACAACATTGCTTGCATCTAGTATGCAATGTTAGATTTACTAAAACAAAATCTTGCCCTATGGACGAATAGTAAATGGCTATGCTGAAGTACGGAGAAACCCACCTGCAGCTGTGTTTCCTTCTGAAAGATCACATAGAAAGGAAGTGAAGTGAGAGCCCACGTGGAGAGTAAACTACAAGCAGTTTCTCCAAAATACCTGAGGGGGAGCCCAGGGACACCACTGATGGAAATGTAACTCCTGCCTCAGGATGGGTCCCCCTAGTGATGCTGGGACGCAGGAGCCGCCACCAGTTACTCCCAAGATGCCCCAGCGAGTATGAGAAATACAACGATTCCTGGCATTCCCCCCCCCCAAAACAGACCTTCACAATGGCTTTGATGAACCCCATCACTGCACTTTTAGAGATTTTCCTACAGTGAACTCTTCTTTAAGTTGAAAAGCAGGGCCAAAGTGTGGAATAACTCAGAATTGAGACAATGTTCACCCAAATACATCAGAAAAAAAAAATGCTTTCCATGTGACAGGACTTGGGGAACTGAAGCAAGAGAAATTTTATTTTTGCCAACAGTATCCACTCAGTCCAATTCTGTGAACATTTGCTGTACACTCTGAGTCCCCAGCACCGGATTCAGTACCCTGAGGATCACAGAAATGGGAAGCAGGTCCCCTCCATGCAGCTGGTAGTCCCAGGGTTGATTTGGGTGACTCCTCCATCCCAGTTAACTCTGAGATAGAAACCAGCTCCCCAGGCTCCCCACATCACCATCTCTGAATTCTCCACTGGCCACCTGCTCAACCCACTTCAGCTGTATACTAACCTGTCTCTTAGATGGAGTGCCATCAAATAGTGTCTGACACCTACTTAATTTAGCATCCTCCCAGCTTCCCTGCAGATTTTCTTTTGGTGGTGCTCAGGGAATGCACTGCAGATGGCTCACCATGACGCTGTTTCTCACCAGCTGTTGTACTCTGGGAGCTGAACTGAATCCCATTCCGGGAATTCTGACCAGATTCCTGTGCTTGTGAGAACTTCCCCAGCAGAAGCCTGCCAGGATCACTGTGCATCTGTCCTCAGGCTGCCCAGCTGCTGTGAGCATGCCCAGTCCCTGACCCACAGCCCCAGGTGCTCACACAATCATGAAGACAAGCTGAAGGCCCATCCATAGCTCTGAAGCCTAACTCACAGCTCATTACCCACATTCTGTCCTGGCTCACCTCTCCTCGTATCCTTTGGTGACTGCAGTCACTTTATTATCTTCAATCCCTACAGCCTGATCATTCCTAACTCTATGTCTGTAGCCCCCTCTCCTGGCTCCGGATGTGGGTATCCACTGCCCCTTGATGGCCAGCAGTGCCAAGGGATTGCAGACAGCACATGGTCCTTATGCATCCCACAGTGGTGCAGATCATAATCCTGAAAGACACAATGCTGACTGCCATAATCCTGAAGGTTGAAATCCCCAAAGATCAAAATCCCTAAAGTCTAAAATCCCCAAAATCACAATCTTGGGAGATTAAAATTCTGAACACTGAAATCCTGAAGGCTGAATTCTGGAGAAGTGATGAGTGTGTTTTGGTAGTATTCGTGTGTTTTTGGCAGTTGCACCATGTTAGTTCCATCATGTTAGGTGGAACTTTTACCTTGATATTGTCTTTATGTGGAAATTAAGTAAAGTTTAAGGAGATGTGTATGGGTGTCAAGTTGACAAGGGGTAGACTTGTGGACTTCATTTTAGGTGCCTAGTTGACTAAGCTAAGAAATACCTAGAAATACTGGTAAGGCATTAAGTCTTTGGGGATTATGGCTCAACCGCCTTATAGACCCCCTTCTCTTCCCAAACATCCACAATTTGCTCACCAGAGTCGGATCACCAGTATCCCTCAACTCTTTCCCCTATTAGGGTGCCCCCCAGCCACAGGTCCCCAAGGCCTGCTGAACAACCTTTATATTTCAGGGTTTTTTTATCCCATCCACTGCCATAGGGCCCTTTCCCCTTTTCATCAAGAGAGTTATAATAACTTTCTGTAAGAATATCTCTATGCTTAGCCAGAGCACCCTTGCCCCAACCTATTCTCCAGTATAACCAGATCAAGATGTAGATTTAATCACAATATCCCCTGCTTTGAGCCCCATAATGCCCCATCATGTATAGCGGTGATGACCATCATAATTAGCAATTAGTCCGGTTTTTCTGGGTGCCAGGACCCCCAAGGTAGTCCATCCTTAATAGCTCATTCAATCCTCACAACACCTGAAGAAGAAAGTACTGTTATTATTCTCATTTTAGAGATAAATAAACTGAGGCACAGAGAGTTCACTTGGCTATTAAGTGTTAGAGTCAGAATTCAAATACTTGTCCATTTCATCATCGCTGGGCTACACAGCCTCTCAAACGGTTGTTATTTCTTTTAACAGAAGGGCCCTTTTGATTTTCAAACAAAACCTCACATGAAATCCTGAAACCATATACAAAACTGATGAAAGTGAAGGGGAGGTGAAGGAAGAGGAGAAACCAAAGGACCAAAGCCAGGGACTTAGTGTCTCCTTCTCTTTTGTGGGCCCCGAGACCCCTTTTGGGAACCACATGGCTCTACGAGGCTGAAGTCTAGCTTCACTGACCTCACAGTTCAGAAGTCAACCCCAGACCTGAGTTCCTGGGATTGGCAAAGGATCAAGGCGCTGTGGTGGAGGATAAATGCACTCAGAGATTGTATGTAAGAGTGGGAAATGGTACCAGGGAGCCACTGGTGGGTGAGGATGGTGGGATCCCAACAAGAAAGGGAGGCAAATAACTCAGGTGTAAGAGAGATGAGCCCCAGGATGGACCAGGGCTCACAATACCAGGTGAAAGTGTACTCACTACAGCAGCCCAGACAGGCAAGGTCTTCAACTGTCTCTTGCTTCTCAGAGCCTGTCCCTCCTGCCTGGGACCCCTTCCTTCCTGCTCCCCCTGGCCAAGGCTTCCCCACACCTCAAGACACCTCTTCTGTGCAGCTTCTTCAGGCAGACCTTTTCCTGACTGTGCAGGGCTGAGTTCATCTCACACTCCTCTGTGCTTCCCATAGTGCTGCAAACCCAACCTTTATGGTGTCTCCCGGCCACCATCTTTTGTTTACAAACTTACCCAGACCCATCTCATCAGAATCACAGCAGCTGGGTACAGGCAACCACATCTCTCAAAGTTCCCCAGGCAGAGAACCTCAAGCACAAATGCGAGCACCTCCAAGCAGAATCCTTAGCCTCCAGCTCCACATGTTTGATGATGGCATGGGGGTACAAGGGACCCCTCCAAGGCTGTCAAGGTGATGACCACACCATCCTCCACCTTCCCACTGAGGTTGCCCTTAGGTCATCCCAGTTTCTCTCCCTTCTCCTTCATCCAGTCAAGCTAACTCCAGGTGTAGCTCCCTGAGATCCGCAGGACTCCCCAACTCTTTCAGAGTCCAGTCACCCAGAGATGCAATCTCACTCACCTCCCACCTGACATGGGTGTGGGGTCTCCTCTGCATCTGCTTGTGCACCACTCCTGGTCACCACCTCCGTCCCCACTGTGGTCTTTGCTGACTGCCTCAGTAAAGGGGGAAGCAGTGTGGTGATGAGCAGAAAGCAGGTCTTTAGAGCAGCCCAGGTGTGAATCCTGTGGAGCTCTCTCTCTCTCTGCTCCCCAAATTCCTCATCTGTGAAAATGCAGGTGCTAATGTCTACTCCCAAATGAAGCGTTGGTGTCATCCCGGTGTGCTTGGAACAGTGTCTGGCACACACTGGTAAGGGCATCTTAATAGATGAATGCCTGAATGAGAGAGACAGTGCATGTGGGGTGTCTGGCACCTCCACACCGCAGAATGTTTTTTTTTTATTTTTAATTTATTTTTAATTTTTATTATAAAGATCTGGGGTACATTTCAGGATTAGGTATATAAACATTGATCATGCAGGTACCCATGTTGATGAGGTATGCCCCGCCCTCCCCTAGCAGTTTCCCTCTTTATATAAGTGTAGAAATAACAAGCAGGGAGAGGTAACCAACATTCCTCCCCAGGATCTCTGCCCCTTTGTCCTTCCTGCATCCCATCAGCCACACTTCCTGGGCTCGTTGCCCCAGGGGAGGAGTGAGATGGAGCATAAAGCAAAAAATAGCATGTGAGTCTTTTCCTGGCTTTCACTTCCAAAAGCCCTGGTGGAAAATACCTTGCCATGAGCAAGGACAAAAAAGGTAAGAAGTGGGACTTGGTGGGGGAGTGGGATTTCTCCCAGAACCAGGAGGGACAAAGGGGACAAGGATGAGCACAGAGGCAGGGAAGTCCACAGGGAGAGGACGACCGAAGCTCTGAGGGAGGAGGTGCTTCTGCAAAGCCACAGTCTGGAAGAGATGCGTTCAGTGCTCGCTGACAGCCCAGCGCTTCTGGGGTAAGTACCCACTCACCATCGTCTGCCAGGATCCCTGCGGGGGATCCACAAAGGGCCAGGGGCCACCTGGGTACTAAGTCATTGCTTGACTTTCACCCAGGTACTGCATTCACTGCTTGCTACTCTGAGGGCTCAAACCAGCTGACCCGCCTATGAGGGTCCCTGAGGATGTCCTGTGAGGGCAGCAGACCTGCTGTCAAATGTCCAGTGTGATGGGGCTTATCGTGCCTGAGATCAAACTTGTCGTCTTCCTGCTTACCCCATGGCGACATCCCCTTCCCAAGTCTCAAGAACCCCACTAGCCCAGGAGGAAGAGGCATGACAGTTCGGCGATACAATGGTCCCGCCCCTCTTAAAGGAGTAAAGAGTGCAATCAACCAATCCAGCAGAGATTCCCTCGAAGCAAGACCATCATGAAATGCGAGCCCACTACCAAAGTTGGTTTTTCTTTGGGAGATTCTTTCTCACAAATTTGCTTTAATCTCAGTGACCACCCGCTGGTCACCATTCCAACTTAAAGAATAACCCCTTCCCCAGGAAACTCCTTTTGTAACCAGGCTCGGTGGCTCAGCCTGTAATCCTTTGGGAGGCTGAGGTGAGTGGATTGCCTGAGTCTGTGGGTTCGAGACCCGCCTGGG
>NW_006998576.1:30504-51180 GCF_000164805.1 Carlito syrichta | reverse complement strand
AAAAAAAAAAAAAAAAAAAGAAAAGAAACCCCTTTTGTGTATGATTGCCACGTGCCCTAAGACTCCTTGCCTTTGTGTTGACAGCCCCAGTTCCCACAGCTAAGGCAGGATCCAGAGCTTGTAGATCCTTTGTCCCCATCTTCAATGCATGATTCTGTTTGTGACTATCTCTTAGAGCACAGTGTCAAACTGGTCATGAACCTTTGTCTCCCTTTAGACCAACTCTCCAAGGGGGAGGGGGATACCTTTAGCCTTTTAAGAGGAACTGTTGCTGAGGCCGTTTTTTTGCCCCATCCCTCCCCCAGGACCTAGCTTCCAGTGGGAGGGCATTACTGTGTCACAGTATAATTGCAACTGTACGTCAGACATTCTCTTTGATTGTTAGTAAAGCCAAAATAATGAGCTCCCTTAGCTGAGAGAGTGAGCAATTCTTTATTTAGAGACAGGAGCCCATTTCCATGAAAACTAGATGGAATCATTAATACAGCCCTTCATAAACATCTAGAAAACATTTTCATTTTGTGCATCCATTTTTGCTTGTTTTTTCGGCCTCTAAGACACTTTCACCAAGGATTGTTACAACTGCAAAAATGTACTGCTTTAGTGAACACCTAAGACTAACTCCACATAGATCCCAACAGTGAAAAGTCATTTTTAGTCACATTTACTCAATCTAATGAAATTTCTTTCTGGTCATCTGTCTGGTGTGTCAGCAAGGGGATTCTTTCATTCCCAAATTAACCACTTATAAGAATATGTATCTAGATACCAAAAGCGTTAAGGTCCCAGCAGCTTAGCCAAACACTTAAAGGAGATGTTGGATGCAGTAAGGAATGCCTGAAAAGAAAGAGGTAGAGAAGCATGAGGGCGAATACAAGGCATGCCAAGTCCCATTGTGAAGAAGGGCCACTGGATGGCCGGGAATGCCAGGCTTCAAGAAACAGGGGAGGAAAATTTGGGAAATGATGTCTTCCTTCTCCCAACTTCTCTCAAAGTCCGCGAACAGAGTATTCTGTTTTTATACCAGGTTATCCACTACACAGAAGCCTAAGTACCCAACTGGCTGGAATTCCAAGGAGGATCATCTGTTTATCTTGGAGGCTTGCTGCTGGCTTCTGCTCCATCATCACTAAAGCACTTGAGGTAAGAGAACATGGGTAAAGACTCATTCATTGAATGACTGAGATAAGGGAACGTAGGTTAAAAACTCATTCATTGGGTACCTGAGGTAAGGGAACATAGGTAAAGACTCGTTTGTTGGACACCTGATTCCTGGGAATCTCCTGGGGTGGTGGTGATTGTCCAAGCATTTTCAGGATACCTAGTTGAGGGGTAGGCTGAGAAAGGGAAACAGAAATGTAAACTATCTGAGAAGGCATATTCCATTCATAGTCACTGCTGGGGGTTTTAAATATGTGCAACTGAGGGTTGAGTATGGAGGATGCAGTGGCAAAAGTTCATTACACCTAAGTGTAATCTAGAGAAGGTACCCCCACATTCTGATTGGTACAGTCTTATGTTTTCAAAAGCATATATTACCCCACTTGATCCTAACAGCAATAATGCCATTACACAGATGAGGAACCTGAGGCTTGCACTTTGCTGAGACCTTTGAAACCTAAATCCAAGTTTCCTAACTCCACATCCAGAGTTTTTACCAAAACTGGACAGAAATCTTCAGAGAACAAGGAAATACTGGCATTTGGTTGAATACCTACTGGGTATTTGTTTTTGGTTTTGGGTTTTGGGTTTTTTCCTATTTAATCCTCTTACAGTCCTGCCCAGTAAGTATGAACTTGTCCATTTTGCTGAAGAGGAAGCAAGTAAAGTTCAGCATTAAACAATTTGACCAACTAGAAAGTGGTGGGGAGTTGGGGTTAAAACCCAGTTCTGCCAGCCTCCAGAGCCAATTTTCTCTCCTCTCTGCTGGTCTAGTCTTTTTATATTAGATATGACAAAACAAAGACCCAAGAGGTTAAGTGACTTTCGGGCTCACATAGCCAGTCCAATGCAGAGCTGAAACCAGAATCTGACCCAGTGCAGCATGAAGATCTGGGCCGGGTTATTGTCTAATCGTTGCTGCCCTGAAATCAAATAAGGGTGTAATGAGGTACCTGGTAGTGCTTTATAAGCAGCCTTAACATTTAGTTGAACAAAATGTTGAAGGAAACCTGGGATCTCAAAATGTCTAAAAGAATGGTATCAAAGCTGGCAGCCGGGGGTACAGCCAGGTCAGTCCTATATATAGACATAATTGTTCACCAGCGTTTTCAGCCAGCTTGTCTGAGCAGCCTCGACCCTCCACAGGCCTGCTGTCTCCATGGGTGCCAGGAACTGTGTGGTGAATATCTGTGCATGCTGTATCATTAGGCCAATTGAGTATCTCACAGACAGCAGATAGCCCAACGGTGACTCTGTTCAAACAAAGAAAGGTACCGAATGGCAGGAACCTGAATTGTGGGCATGTAGTCCAAATGGTAAGCAGAGATGGCCTCTGTCGCTGAGGCACAAAACCACAAGGGGCACAGAAAATAATAGAGATATGGAGACTATTCCTAGATCTCCACTGGAAGTCCTTTCAGCAGTGACAAAAGGAGGCACAGACGGAGAGAGCTGTGGCAGATGGTCTCCATCCAGGAAGGAGCAGAAGAGATGCTGACGTCAAGAAAAAATGGGGGCTGTGACTCTAGTGACGACTCTATTTCCGATTCCAGGCTACTTGGCAGGGACGCAGGTAGGAGGAATGCTTATTTATCTTCAAACCTTACTAGTCTCTACACTTCACAATTATTTGAGCATCTGAAGAGATAAGAGCTTCTTATAACTGGAGGAGGATATTTCGCCAGACCACTGATTGGGGTTCAGTTGCTGCTGTGAGTAGAATTCTGACAGCATCTCTCTGCCCTTGCACATCTTTATTGCAGTTAATTAGTACTGTGGGTAGGGGTGGAGAAAGAGAATAGATCTCTGAGCCTCTTGAGGGTCAAAAATTGGAAAGCAGTTCCGTTGCACTGGGCCATATTGCAAAGAAGACAGCAGAGCCCAAGAGAAGAAGCTCCTCATTAGGAAGGCACTCGGAACCACTATGAACCATTGTGCAGGTTATGCACTGAACAACATCGGTGCACCATTTATTTCTTAATCTCTTTTTAAATATGTGCAGTACACAACATGCAAATTATATGTGACAGCCCTGGAAATCTAGCCCTGGATGAACGTTATGTCCCAGAGTGTAAACGACAGAGAAGAGAATTGATTCTAAATATAGCACGTTGTTAATACTGGAATCTACCCTGACCTGTTCACCTGGGTGCTCTGGTATATTTGGAGGTGACTTCAGATTTGTTTGAACTTACAGAACTATAGCACCTAGTGCTATTACAATTTAGGACACAGGCAGTTTTTGTGTGGAGCACACCACTCTTACCTTCAGTTCTCCAGAGTGAACTAGAAAGGTTTACCCAGAGGACAGCAGGAACAGATCAGCTAAACCACCACCCTGTGCGACAGTGGGAGGTTGGACATCAAACCTTGGTCAGCAGATTTCCCTGGTGGAGCTTGTGATGGCCATAGCCTCCAATTCTGTTAGAACCATCAGTGATGAGGTAGGGGCACAGTGGCAGCACCCAGCAGGCTCAAGTGATGCCATAGGAGTGACATCTCCATGGATGTCAGGGAGCCAGGGCTATTCAAGTGACAGAGGTCCAGTGAAGTTCCACTTGGCTGCCTGTGAGTAGAGATTAGAACTAGTTCAAGAATCTATGGAAGCAGCTTGGAAGCCACACACACTATTGGGAAGGAGAAGATCCACTTCCCAATGAGAAGACAGATAGGGCCTCTGCAGAGATGATTTCTAGAGATCAATAGGACATGGCCTTATCTATACCAAAGGCTGCCCAAGCCTAAGGCATGCTCATATCACTGCAGCAACAGGCTGGGTTGTAATAAAATGTTTCATCCTGTATTCCTAGCATCTGCAGGCCACAGAGAAAAGGCTCTACACCTGGACATATAAAGAATAAAGCAGTGTGTGCTTCCCAGTGGTCAGAGTGAGGCCAATGATAGGCAATCAAATGGGGCCATGGAGCCAGCAAGAATCAAGCAACTAGGTGTCCAGTAGGGAAGTGGGAGGGAACCCTTGAGGTCTTAATTAACCATAGAGTCTTGACACAGGATTAGGTTGACTGTTGTCTAAGAAGAGGACCTAGGGTTTTGTAGAGATTTTGTCTCATCAATAGGTGGAGTCTATTATTCCACTCCTCAAGACTGTGTTGACCACATGGCTTGCTTTGGCCAATGGGATGTTAGCAAGCATGCACAAGCAGAGACTTAGCATGAACTCACACACGGGAGCTAGCTCTCTTGCTGTTTTGAGGAACCTGCAAATGCCAACATGTGAAGAAGTGCGGACCTGCCTGCTGGATAATGGGAGCTAGGGGTCCCTGTTACCCCTGCCAGCCCTGCCTACAGCTTGCTGACCACCAGGCCTGTGAGGAGGTTATCCTCTGTTACCCAGTGTCCAGCCAATTATCCAGCTTCTCCTAGACAAATGACAAGGCCCAACAGGGATTGGCCAGGCTAACCCAAGTGAGGAGAAACACTGAGCTGACCTGCAGAATTGTGAACTAATTTAATGACTACTATAAGATTTGGGGTGGTATGTTACACAACAAAAGCGAATACACGCTGCAATGAATAATTGTGGATATATACAAGTTTAAAAGTAGAAATTACAAGAAAGAGTGAGAGACAGAGTGAGGTTTAAGAATGGAATGAGGTTCAGTGATAAAGGAAGAGAGGGGGAGGCTCAAGGAGCAAGAGGTTGCTAAGGAATGGGACAGAGCCATAGCAGAGATAAAAGGTTAGAATGGAGATGGAGGCTCCAGAATCAGTAAGTGTACCTATGTGCATTTACTTGGTAACTTTCAAAATGTGAACATTTATGGATTTCTTCATTATATCTCACTGAAATGTCATTTACAGAGAGAGTCTATAAGCCCTGCATACTGTCAAACACCTTGTATTATTCCTTTTCCTCCTTGCCTCTGTGGTTCGTGAGAATGACATCCTCATGCTTCAGTTTTGCACACTGCAGTTACTAATGGAGTTCAATCTGTTTTCACATAGTTCATCTTTTTGTTGTTCCTGCTTCTGTCCTTGGCCCATTTTGTCACTGAACATTTCTCTTATTCTACAAAATTTTTGTCATAAATGTTGCAACTATTTTCCTAGTCAATAGTTTACCTTTTAATTGTTTTTAAAAATCAAAAAAGTTGCAATATAACTTGCATGTAAAAAAATACAGTCGTTCAAAGGGTCAAGTTTGGTGACTTTGATGATGTATTTACCTATGTCATCACAATCAAGATTTAGAATATCCTTAGAAAATGTATTTATTTGTTTATTTTTATGGTTAGTGTATTTTGTATCTTTAAAAAAAATTTTTTTTTAGCTGACAAATAATTGCTTGTATTCATGGGTTACATAGTGAAGTTTCAATACATACAATGCATAGTGATCAGATTGGGGTAATTAGACATTCATCATCTCAAGCATGTATCACTTCTTCGTGTTGGGAACATTCAAAATCCTTCTTGTAGCTATCTGAAACTATATGATACATTACTGTTAATTATAGTCATCCTGCAGGGGTATAGAACCCTAGAACTGATTTCTCTATCTAGCTGTATGTCCAGACTTTTGGATGCATAAAATATATCTTAAATTTGTTATTGGTCAAATCTAACAATCTTTTCCCTTAGCTGTGTTGGCTTAAAAGGCCTTTCTCACACCAAACTTACATAAAGATTCACCTATATTTTCTTCTATTCATTTTTATATTTAACTTTTAGTTCACCTGAAATTTATTTTAATGTATATAGAAAGCATTGGTTCTTATTACTTCCTAAGAGTTTATAAATTATTCCATATTACCTTATCTCACTGATACACACACACACACACACACACACACACACACACACACACGGATCTGTTTCAATTTTTTTTTTTGATCCCAGAGTGTTGCAGACTTTTTAAAAAAATTCAATGGTTCTATAGTGCTTTTGAATAATGGTAGTGTAAGCATCCCCTTCCCCCAACCAATGCTTTTCTTTTTTTTTCAATATTGTCTTGGCAGTTCTTGCCTATTTATACTTCTCAGTGAACTTTAGAATCACTTTATCAGATTCTAAAAAAATACCTGGGAACTATGGTTTTTAATTATTATTTACATTTTTATTTCTTTAAGTCTGATTTGTCCAAGTAGGCTTTAGACTTCCTCAGGACAATAGTCATGTCTTATAATATGTCTTTGTCATCTCCACAATGTCTGGCACATAGAAGAAGCCTAGTAAATGTGCGTTGACATAGCAACCACTCCTCAGACATCTATGTCCCAAGAAGCTCTTAAAAAATAAATATTTTAAAACTGCCTGTCAAAAGAAGGAAATAGCAATGTATACTATACATTTAACTTCAACAAACCTAGTGAAATATTTTTAAAAATTGAAATGTTCATTAACATCAGAATGATTCTACACAAAATAAATTAATAGGTTAAATCCGAAGTTAATGCCAAAAAACTTCCCAAAGTCATTTTTTTTTGTACTTGGCTTTTATTGTTATATCGAACATTACTAAGTCGACGTAAGCCATTGCTCTTTTAAAATGTGTGTATGTGTTTGTGATGAAACTTAGTAAAATTGATTTCTGTTATAGACTATCTTCATATACAAATTTTTTGAACAAAGCCTTAAAAAAAGTAAACTAGAACTAAATCTGACTTTTTACCCTTGACTGTGTCCATTTGTTAGAAAATTCAATAAGGATAGTGCTGGATGTGCCCTCAGAGAGCCAGTTCCTTTATTTAACTGGTCAGGAATCTGAGACCTAGAAAAATAAGGTCAAGGTCATATAGTTAGTTCATGGCAGAGATGGAACTAGAAGCAACTCTGCTCATTCTCACGCTAGTGATGAGATTGCAAACTTCTTGACCTTTTCTCAAGACCAAATTAATTTAAAGTTACTTTTTTAGAAGCAGACTTTGTACATTTTTGCCCTTGTTTTTTGGGAGAAGAGTGTCACAAAATCAAACTAACAACAAGGGCCCTGAGACTCTAAAAAGATACATTTTTGCAAAAAGATAAACCTATTTGTTTTAAAAGAGCAAGATCACTTTCAGAACCAAATGACAGCCCAATAAAGCTACTGATGATTATATACAATGGGCATAAAAAGTCAAAAGAGGCAGACAGATAAAAAATGTGGCAGTACATGCCAAAGGAAAAGTGACTTTCAGCAGACACTATAAATGGAAAAAATCCATCAAGCTGACAAAGGAGATGGAGCTGGGAGGCAGCTGGAGGCATGTGGGGTGGTAGTGAAGGAGAAAGCATGAAAAACATTTAAAACAGCTCTCCATTTCACAGGATCTCACAGATGACTTCAACTACTGAGATATTTGGAGGTGGTTCCCAACTTATGGAAAAGGAAACTTCATGACCAAAGTGAAAATAATCTAATCAGAGGAGAAATGCCCCCATCAAAGGCCATGCAGCCAGAATGCTGTCTGACCAGAGACCACCCATTGCCTTCAGCCAGGGAAAGATGAGTTACAAGTCTTAAGTGACAGGTAAGCGACCCATAGCTCTTTAAATGAATACAAGAAAGGAGTTAACAGATTCATACATTACCCCTCAAGCAAAAGGGAAATGCTTATGCTCAGTCTCACCTTTAGAAAAATAGGCCGGGTTTGTTGGTTCAGCCTGTAATCCCAGCACTTTGGGAGACCGAGGCAAGTGGATTGCTTGAGTCCAGAGGTTCGAGACCAGTTCAGGCAACTTGGTGAGACCGCATCTCTACAATTAAAAAAAAAAAAAAAAAGCCAGGTGCGGTAGCGCCCCCCTGTAGTTCTGGCTACGTGGAAGGCTGACGCAGAAGGATGGTGGAAACCCAGTGGGTAGACACTGGATTGGCCGCGAGTGTGCCACTGCATTCCAGCCCGGGTGACAGAATGAGACTCCAACAAAAAGAAAAGAAAAGAGAAGGGAGGGAGGGAGGGAGGAAGGAAGGAAGGAAGGAAGGAAGGAAGGAAGGAAGGAAGGAAGGAAGGAAGGAAGGAAGGAAGGAAAATACCAAGAGGAGTGCAAAATCAAGTCACATCCCATCCTAAGGATAAAGTTCTAGGAAGCTCCACAAACCTTAGGTACACTAACAGTTTTCTAACACTTGCGTAGTTGTCAATAAAATGAGGCTGAGCTTATCTTTCTTTGATCTCTTTACATATTGGGGCAAAAAGAGTATTTTCTCAGAAAGACAAAATAAATAAACATGGAAGTTGTTCCCTGGAAGCCAGGTTTCTCTGGCATACCTGAATGATTTAGTATTGAAACATTACAATAAATGTATTTGTAAAAAGCAAGGCAAAATTTCAGGTGGATTGTAGATTCATATGTAAAAGGTAAAATAATAAAGCTTCTAGAAAATAACAGGGAAATATCTTCATGGCTTTGGGGGTAGATACATATTTCTTAAGCAGGACACAAACAAGCACTGACTACAAAGGAAAATGATAATTTGGACCATATAAAAATCAAAAACTTCTGATGAACAAAAGGCACTATTAGGGGAAAGACTGAAAAAGTAAGCCACAGAGTGAGAAGATATTTGTGATACATATATATAGTAAATGACTTGTGCCTGGAGTATATAAAGAACTCCTACAAATCAATAAGAATAAGACAGATAAACCAAACTTTTTAAAAAAGAGTTAAGCAGATGCTTCATCAGAGAGGTTATCCCAATGACCAATAAACATATGAAAAGGTGTTCAATTTTATTGTTTGGCAGGGAAATGCAAATTAAAACTCCAGTAAGATTCCACCATATACCTATTCAATGGCTACATGAAAAAGACAAACTAAACCAAGTAAAGATGTAAAGTCATTGGAGTTCTAATATAAAGCTGGTGAAAATGGAAACTAGTGCAACTCCTTTTTAAAACCTTCTAACAATATCTACTAAATTAGAATACAATAATACTCTATGATTTAGCAATTTGACTCCTGGGTTTGTATTACAAATGTGCTCCAAAAGACATCTCCAAGAATGCTCAGAAAAGCATTTATTGAGTTAATAATAATACTCATTATAGCCCCAAAGTACAAACAAATCCAAGTATCCATCAACAAGAGAATGGATAAATAAATTGTGCTATATTCTTATAATGATATACCACATAGCAATAAAAACAAACCACTATTACTATGACATGAAGAAATCTCTCAAACACATCATTGAACAAAAGAAACCAAACACAAAGGAATGCATACTATATAATTTCATTTATTTAAAGTTCAAAAGCAGGTACAACTTTTTTCTATAGTGATAGAAGTGAGGTTCATAGCAACCTTCTGGGAGGCAGGTGGGTATTAACTAGGAGGGACTCCTGGGGTACTAATAATATTCTGTTTTTTGATCCAGGTTGGATTATACAGAAACGCTCACTCTGTGAAAATTCATTGAGTTGTGTGTTTAGGATTTGTGTACTTTTCTGCAGTAGATTACTTCACTTAAAATTTTATCTAAAACTGGTTGCACAACAACATGAATGTTCTCGACACTATTGAACTGTACACTTAAAATAGTTAAAATGATCAATATTATGCTATATATATCTTACCACAATTAAAAAAAATTTTTAAGGAAGTAATCAACCTTGCTGACACCTGATTTCAGACTTCTGGCTTCCCGAACCATGAGATGAGGCCAAATCTCATTCCATCACACAATGTCATCATATAAAAGTGAACATGATGTGCCACATTTAGTTCCATTGAGTTCCCATGCCAGGATTTTTTTAAGCTCAACACTGTTTCTGATTTTTGTCACAAATGTCTGCCACCCCAAATAAATATTTTTCTAATGAAACAATTATCTAAATTTAAATAAGGGGTCTCATTTCATATACTAGATCTAGTAGAATAAAACTCATCACTTCATCAAGCTGTTTTAGGTCAACTTTGCAGAGTGAAATCAAACTAGTAGACTTAAAAACTCAAGGCAAGCTTCCTCCATCTACACTTACAGGCCCCTGGAGGGGAAGCCTGGATACAAGCACACAGGCCTGGGATGCCTACTGAGGCAGAGTACTTGCTGGCTGTTGCGGTCCTCACCCCCATGGTGTAAGGGAACAGATGCCAGGGTTGACCACAGTATCTCTCCCCATGAACCATGTCCAAAGCATACTAAGGGGTTGGGCCAAGTCACAGGTCCATAAAGCCACAGTCCCAGCCTTGACCTCCCCAGCAGCATTCTTTAGAGCACTCAGCATTGTTTGAAAGAAGTCTGTCTACAGGGAAAGCTTGTGTAATATGTGTGTCAGACACTCCATCCATCGTCCAACCACACATTAATTTACCCAACAAATTTTGGTTGAGTATATATTTGAGGCCCTCTCCTTGGTTCTGCCAGAGAAAGAAGCTCTAGGCTCTGTGAAAATCATCTTATAATTTTAAAGGTGTCAAAGGTTTACTTTGAAAAGACAATATAGGATAAGGGTATCCCCTGGACAGCACTGATGGGACATGTACAAAAAGTAGACACCTGCACTTATCCCTTGGGTGTGCCATCACCCTCCCTAACCACTGTCTTGTATCTGCTTCCAGAACACTCATTCCAGAATGTAAAGTAGACAGGAGGTGCAGAGAGCAGAGGAGGCTTAATTTCAGCCTTCACTTGGATCAGTGGGCACAGTAAATCTATCCTCATACTTGGGATAATAGATACCCTTGGGATTAGCCGTATGTAACCAGCTCTCTTCTGGGGGAAAAACAACAAAACAAAACAGTAGCTGCCACTGCTCCCTTCTTCTTCAGAGCAGAATCCTGGTTTTGTTAAGGCATCTATCTTCCTCTCTGTGTTTCATGACCGGTCCCAGCCATACTTTGAGCTTCAGCTCAGAGCCAACAGTGACTTTCCCCTCTCCCTCTACCAGTGGTGGGTCTAGGCATGAGCTTGCAAGGAGCAAACTTCAGCCTGATGCCTGAGAGAAGCACTGTGGGGGGCTTCTGGGAAAGTTTCCTCTCTCAGGCAGAGACTGTTTGTGGCTCTAGGATGCTGGGGCTATTGCAGCCCAACTTATCACCAGCTTGGGATGAAGCCAGCACACGGGTGGCCAGGCAGAAAGAACCCTGGTCTGTTCATTGTAATGTCACTATAATTAACAAACTCTGGAGACCCACATGAGCCTCTCACGATGGGAGGTAATGTTTCCTTATTAGATAAGCCTATTTGAGGCAGGGTTTTCCCAAGGCATCCTGATTGATACAGAAACTCTATGAGCAAGGTTAGAAATCCCCTTGTAATTAACTGTTCAGTGGAATCAGACCAGGACAGAAGCAAGATTGAGATTCCACAAAAGCTGCTTAGGGCCACTGGTCCACTAGCTTTCCTGTTCTCATTAAGCATCAACAGGGCGATGGCAGACACGTTGGGCTATAACACATCTGTTTTAAAAGGGGCCAGAGAACACATATACACTAACAAACTTGGATTAGACTGGTCATTGTTTGAATGACTTCTTATTCCTAGATTTTTTTCTGCTCAAGAAGCAAATTTCTCAACTTGCTACCCTTCCTTTAAAGCCCCTTTAAAGAAAATTGAAATGATTTTTAACAGCTATCAGAGGCAGAATATGAGCCACAGGGCATCCTGGGGAAGCATTTGGCTCTTATTCCAACTTCAGCCAGAGAAATAGCTATGAGGAGTCATCCTCAGCCCTGTCTTCTGACATTCTGACTCAGCAAGGCTGGGTTGGGGCACTGGAATCTGCATTTTTCACAAGTTCCTCAGGCAATTCTAATGTAGGTGATGCAGGGACCTTGCTTTCGGGAACATTGGTCTAACTACCCAAAATCAGTGCCTGTTTATTTCTCTAGAGGAGCCTAAGGTACGGGAAAGATGGAGCTTTGAAGTCATAGCTCTGCCAGAGCCTGTTTTACCAAACCTTCGTTTCTTCAAATGTTAAATGGAACTACAATACTCAGTTCTCCCAACTGCTGTGAGGATGGAATACTGAATGGGAACGCCACAGTGTTGCTCAGTCTCACCTATTTGTTGGCTTATCAGTGCTTTTACTCTGCAAGGCTCTTAGGACCGGAGCCCTCTCGCTCTCCCACCGTCTGTGCCAGTGCCTGGTCTCTCAGGGTGGGTCTAGGCCTCCTTTAATGAATTCACCCAGCTGACCTTTCCACCCCCATACAAGAGGAGAAATTCCCCTCTGCACACCTTGTTTGGTGCACACCTGCTCATCCTCCCAGGTCAGCCTCTCGCTAAAGCTGCCCTGGTTTCTGAACACTGCTCCTTAGGCCAGAGGTTCAGTATGATTAAAGTGAGGAGAAAGGCCTCTCCTATTTAAGAACTAGCATGCCAGCCTCTTTCTTCCTATACAGGAAAGAAGAAGGAGGGGAAGAGAATTGGTGAAACTCAGCCTCTAGCTGACTTCCAGGCAATTCAACATCCAACACAAATTTATCAAACACTTACTATGTGCCAGACACTGGGCAGTGACTGAGTCTGCCTCTGGCCCCTGCCTCTTCACCACCCTTTAGCTCATAGAAACACACTGAGAGTCAGAGTCTGGAAGGTGACGGTTGAGCTTTCTTTGGCCTGAACTCCCCCTTCTCACCTCACTTCCTGTAATCTGTCCTCCTCCAGTTTCCTAGCACCAGGGAAGGGCCTTTCTCTGTCTTGCTTTCCTCGAGGGACCTGCACTGTGGGGGCACACTCAGGGTCAGTGATCTCATCTGAGCCTTCCTAGTCCTAGCACACTGTGAGGCCATCCATACTGAGATGGCCCAGGGTATGTGCTGCTGAAAGTTCAAGACAGAACTCATTTGAAGCTTGCAAATGCCTTAGTCTTTAAGGAATTCATTAGAGCCCCTTCAAAGTTGTCCCTGTCTATCCTTTGTGCTCCATCCCAGCCTCATGAGTGGACTTGGGGTTAGCAGTGTGAGTTTGCATAAACTCCCTTCTCCTCATCATACCACTCATGGTGCTCAGGGCAGACAGAAGAAGAGGACGCCACTGTATGCAGCCTCAGTGGATAATGCTTGTCCTGTGTTTTTCTCTAGACTTCAAGAGAGGAAGCAAAATCCTTTTAGTCCTTGTGAAAATTCTCCGTGTAGAAATGATCCTGACCTTGCTATCAGCTGCCCCCTACTCGGGCAACCTAATTCTCAGCCAGTCTGGACCAGGGTAATTCCCTATGCCTGTGATCTCTTTTGTGTCCTCCCTAATAGGCATCTTGCTTTAGGGAATATTGGTCCAACCACCCAGGACCAGTGGTTTGATATCTTTATAGTCTTTGGTCATGTTCAAAACTGAACATCAAGAATTAATAAGGGTCTAATGAATGCTCACAGGAACAGGATGATTTCCAAACGATGAGGTGGCACAATATACTTCTTTTAATACTTATTGGGGTTCAGCTGGTCTGTGGACACAGAGCCCGATTAAAACTCCCTATAGTTGCAACAAGCAGACCAGGAAAGGGATTTAGTCATAGGCCCTGGGGCTCAGGAATTTCTCAATACAGAACTTTGGGGAACAGCCTAAAGGAAATCTCTGCTCCTAGGAGAGTCCTGAAGGGCCATGAGATGGACTCAAGGAGATGATACTGGGGTCACTCAAGACTCCACTCCAGGCTGACCCTTGAGACCTCCTCCACACAACCCATTCCCAGTCACATCTGGGTGGTTCCCATCCTGAGAGCAGGCTGCACGACTTGGCCCTTCTGTGCCTGATTCTGGGCTATCCCATTAGCCTGGGGCACCACATCCTCATCCTCCAGTGACCAAGCCCCCTTTTCCTTTCAATGTGCTGTTCCCATATCCCTTTTCTGATACCCTCGTGACTCCTCCCATTGCAGTCCTATGGCAACTTACCTGTATGTTGCTTAATGAATCCCAGTCCTGGTTTGTGACATAGTAGTAGTTCCTACAACCCTCTTTCCCACTGAATGACTTCGCCACTCTCTTTCAGGAGGGAGGCTTTACCCCTTAAAGGGGGAAGATTAAAAGAGATAATACATTAATCTCAGGTTGGTAGAAGGCAGAGATGTTTCCCAGCATCCCTCCCTGACCTATCTCCTGCCACCTTTAATCTACATCAGAAGGACCAGGGTAGTTGGGCAGGAGCCAGATATTCTACCTTCATTTACCAATTGCCTGCCACATGTGAGAATTCCATTTAATCCTGACTGTTCACTTCATCAGTCAGACATCGATATCCCCATTTTGCAGATGAAATTCGCCAAGTCAAGGCAGAGGGCTAGAATCAGGATTTAAACTCAAGTTTGACTCCAAGCACATGCTCTTGCAATGGTCACGTTATGAATCTTTGTTTGGTCATATCATCCAGTACAATGCCTTGTACAGAAACAAATCCCAATAAATGTTTGCTAAGTTGAAAGTATCATCTCAGTGTGTTGAAGTAAAGCAAACTGGTATCTCAAATAATTTAGAAGGGGGAATGCGCCCCTTAAAAAGGGAAGAGTAAAAAATTTCCAGCATGACTCAGAAATTCCAGCTATGATTCAGCAGAAAAGTCTGAAATGATAGAGACTGAACCAGATGCTGTGGCCTTACTCCTGCCACCTTAAATCTACATCAGAAGGCCCAGGCTAACTGGTCAGGAGCCAAACATTTGCTTCACCAGTGCAGGAGCCCCCTCTGGGGTTATGTCTGTTAGTTTGTTTCTTAAATATTCTCAGCAGAGTATATTCCAGGCTCTCATTTTGGCAGCATAAGAGACCAGGATCTCCGTCCCAGATGGAGACACTGGCCCTCCCTTCCTCTGCCATCCAGAAGAGCCCTGGAGCTAAACTCCTGGCCATGGGAAGTCTGTTCCTTCCCTGTGGGCCTCAGGGCCCACACGCCCAGCAGCCTCTTCCTGAAGCATATCTTTTTCTGTGGGAGCAAGGAGGCTGCAGAAGGTTACCGCCTCTCTGTTGCCACTCCAGCTTCAGCCAGAGATGCCTGCCAACTGTCTCATACCACCCTCTCCAAATCAGTGCACTTAGGATTTCCTCCTCAAAGTCAGAGGCTTTGCCCAACCACATGGGTGCCATGTGGAGGGAGCAAATGCCACCACCAGGCTTCCCCAAGGACTCTGGGACAGTACATGTCCTTTTAAGCATCCTCCAACTAACGGATTGTAAAGTCCTTGCCACAAATAACTTTCCCTAGAGCTGCTAGGGGAAATGAAGGGCTCATCCTTTCCTTCATTCATTCATTCATTCAGTCCCAGTGTTTATTCATTCACTGCCAACTTTACACGTGTCTCTATGCTGTTGTCTTCCACGGCATCTGGTTCAGGCTCTATCGTTTCAGATTTTCCACTGAGTCATAGCTGGAAGCAGCAGCAAGGGTGTCCATTCAGATCTCTAAATTTACATCCCTGAGTTTGGCTTCCTGTTCTGGTCATTTGACCTTGACAGGAACTGACTTCAGAGCAATCAGTTGGAATCAGGCACGAGGCAGACGGCTCCAAGGCAGAAAGGGGCTCAGCCTCAGAAGTTCCTCCCAGGGCCTGCGGTCAGAGCGGGTTGCCTCTGAGCATGTCTCTGCCAGTCCTGGCACTGCCTGTGGTGAGTCATGACAGGTTATCATGACAGGTTACTGTGACTTTTGGCTGGATGTGGGAGCCACAGGCACGTGGCTCTGGGGCCTGATTCCCACCCCTGCTGCTCTCTCAGCATTCTCTTCTGGGTTTGGAGATCTATGAGCAAAGTGAGAAAACTCATAATTCTGTTCCTCTTAGTGTAAACATTCTTGTTCTTGGATTCTTTTCTGAGAACAGAACAAAATTTAAAGTAAAGAGAGCCAAAAGCATAAGTGCCCAGGCTAAAGCGTGGGACTGAAGAAATACATTTAGAAACATGTGCAGCCATCTCTGTGTTGGCTGTGTGACTTTGGGCCTGTGGTCTAACTTTTCTGGGTCTTATGCAGTTCATGAGACTCAAGAATGCTGTGGTAAGGAATAACCGTGTATGTGTGTGTGTGTGTGTGTGTGTGTGTGTGTGCGCTCATTCATTGATTTAACTATTTTCCTGTGCCCACTTACACTAATGACATAAAAAGCACCCAAACTACTAAATAATGTTGTCCTGCCATGCCGTGGACAGTCTTGTGACATTGCCGTGAAGGAGACATGGTTGCTCTTATTTTCTGTTTCTTCATAAGTTAACAGGAAACACAGGGTTCTGTTGTTAAGCCAACCTTCTCCTTTTCCAGTGGTGCAAATGCTCCAGGCGCACACCCAGCTGAATGGCATCAACATCCCTGGCTCTGCTCGCTGAGACACCAGTGCCTTTTGGAAAACTTCCCAGAGTTGATTGTCTCTCCCGGCTTCACAATGTGAAGGTAGCTGGGTTTTATTATTCAGACATCAACAAAAACAAGACAAATGGGAGAATCTTCCCGAAGAAACCACCCCCACTTTCCAGGGAGACACATTATTTGAGACACTGAATCTACCATTTGACCATTTCCATCTAAATTCACATACCAGGAATACGAAGGAGTCAAGGCAAGTATAAGTAGGATAAAAATAAACAGGGGACACTGAAACGTTAGAATGTGCAGATCATATATCCGATGCTAAGTCAAGTTTATTACTGAATGACAGTAAGCAGGGGACCGCCATGGTACATACATAACTTGCCAAGAAGCACAATCTGCCCTAAAGATACTATTTAATTCTTCCCAGACCAGCACATTCTCAGCGTAGGGTGGAGACAAGGAGAGTAGCACGTTACAGTCCCCTGGACATTTTTCAAACCCTACAGGCTCACTCAACGCGCATCCTCCCCACCCTTCCACAGAGATTTCAGTGTGTCTTTCTGTTTGAGAAGCATTATGCTTTTCTAGGGACATTCTCCCAAGGATAGCCCATGGTGCTTTCAGGCTACTAATGGACTACAGCATAGAAAAATGAAATTTGGCTACTTCCTGCCAATCATATTCTTCCCCAGGGCGAAACCCTAGCCCAGGTGGTTGAATCTTAGTACCAACTCTCAAGGCTCACCACCAGTCTTTATGAATTTGACTCTTTTCCTTTAGTTAAAAGAATTGTTTAAGCTTACAGGCAACTTTAAGCCACTGGTAGCCATGGGAGATCAGAAAGTCATGGATAATTGATATCCATTGATAATCCCCAAACCTCAATTGCATCAGTAATTTCAACTTTTCCTCCAAAAATATCCTCTTATTGGCGCTGCTAATAATGCAGCTATCCTGACTGGTCTGTGCCCTCTCTCTTATCCTTATATCAATTCATCTCCCAGAAGAAGTGGTAAATACTGAGGAGGTCTGTGGGCAGCCAGTCAACCAAGGAAAAAGCTGTCATATCCCACAACAGAGAACTGCTCTGTGTGTGTGCCCCATTTCAAGAAAAGCTAGCACAGAAAAGTCCAAATCTTAAAATCTACAAATTAGTACATGAGGACTACAAACTATGTGTATTGCAAACAGATTTTTACCTCTTAAACAGACTCACTATGAGATTCTTTAGACCAATGGTTATTAATTTCTATGGTTTTTTTTTAACTCCTCTTAGAAATGAAAGAAAGTTAAGGACCCTTGTCCCAGAAAACTGAATTCACACATATGTACATAAAATTGCATTTACAATTTAAGGGGTCTCACAGAACTTCTGAGCAGCTTGCAGATACAAGGCAATATATGGGGCTTAATGCAGACAATAGGTATATGTAGCCAGGCATGGTGGCACATGCCTGTAGTTCCAGCTACTTGTGAGGCTGAGGCAGGAGGATCCTGAGCCCAGGAGTTTGAGACCAGCCTGGGTAACACAGTAAGACCTCATCTCAAAAAATTAATTAATTAATTTTAAAAGTAGATGTCATCCCTTTCTTCTGTTAGCTTAAACCTATAAGAAAGAATAGTAGACCCTACAAAACTGGCAGTGTTAAGTGTTATAATGAAAGACATACAGTGTGCCAACATAATGTATACATAATTTAATTACGTATCTTTTATCAGGTACAGTGGACAAGCATTAACCAAACCTGCTTGAGTTACTTTAAAGACTACACTCTAATATCCTTATAGAACATCACTTCAAGATATATATATCTGTTATTAATACCTAAGGTCTATTGGGAGCCTCTGCATAGCTACATGTGCAGAGGGCAGAGTAAGAATCAATTGTTTCTAACAAGGACAGGGTTGTCAGGAATGACATCACAAAGAAGTTGACATTTAAGTGGAGCCCTGAATGTGATTTTAAAAGAATTCATTGGGTGGAAAGACATAACATTAATGTGTTAGGAATCACAACCGGTGGAAGGTGAGCCAGCAATAAATATTATACTTTCCTGAATTCAAGAGTCATTGGCATTTATAAAAATTTAGGAGCACATCAAATGCATAGATAATAGGTCTATTTGAAAGCCATTTTCTCCTGCCTTTCATATCCTCATGATTTTATTTAAAGGAATGTGTTCCCTCCACAAAGGGGGCTCTCACAAATGCCATCTGAAGTGTTTTGTTGGCTTTCCAGACCTTGAGCACCAACGGCCTCTCCTGATAACACAAGATTGAAATGAAGTGCCAGGCCAACAAAATTCACGTGTGTGCAATGCCAAACTCTGACCCTGGCATGGGGAGGAAAACTGTGTGTGCCAAAGGCAGCTACAGTTTTAGGAAGATGGTTCCCAGGTCAGGAATATCAAAGATGGAGGTTTTCATGAAGGGCTGGTACTTGACAAGTTTCGCTTTATCAATGCTTGGAGAAAGTAGCTTTGCAAAAATTATTTCTTGAATGAATAAAAATCGTATCTATAAGAAATTCCAGAATTTAAACTCCTTACTCCCTCTTTAACAACGGGAGGTAGAATTTCTTGGTCATGTGTCTCTATTTTTTAACTGAAAATTCATCATGAATATTGACACCAGGTGTTTTTCAAAATTAGATCTGCTTTAAATTGGAGCTGTTTTTCTTTTGTTTTCAAATGTGAGATTAGACTCCTGTAAAAGAGGAGGGGTTCCTCTGGTTAAAGCAGAGTGACAGAGCTGTAATCAAGGGGGGAATAGGACTCACCACTCAGCCCTCCAACATCCAGTTATCTTTAAACCCTTGCCTCTCAACGTGTGGTTCACAGTCCAGCAACATCAGCGTCCCCTGAAAGCGTGTGAGAAACACAGCATCTCAGACCTTACCCCAGGTCTCCCAAGTTAGAATTTACATTTTGACAAGATCCCAGGTGATACAAATGAACATAAATGTTTGAAAAGCTCTACTTTCAGGAACTTTCAGCCTTGGGACATACAGTGCTTATAAACTTAGAAAAAATGAACTCTAGGTGGAAGTTATTTTCATTTTAAGATGGAAATAAATGGCAGGCAAAGTTGTTTTCTCAGGAAGTTTGTGAAGCAAGAAGGTACCCCATGATCAAAGATCTTAGCAGGGACGGTCACTCTGCATTCCACTGAGGCCTTGCTGACCTTTGGAGGAGCCACAACACCTTGCCTCTGGAAATTAAGTGCTACGCTGGGCCTCTGCCTTGAGAGTCCATCCTCCCCAGTGAAATCACAGAGCCCACATCAGAAGCAACAACCTCCAGTTGCCCCCGAGCCCACAGTGGATACCACCACAGGATCTTTAAAGGATTTTGGCATCCCCAATGTATTTCTCAATTCCCTGGGCCATCTTGGGGATGCAGTTAGGAGGTAGGTGAACAGGTTATACTTAATAAAGCCACTCCAGTAGTCCTATCTCTCTAAGAATATATATGCTTCCTTTACAGCACACCAAAGAATTTCTGGTACCTTCAATTAATCTCATATAAACTACCTGGATTTTATGTAAGCCACCTAAGTTTCAGTCAAATAAATGAGCAGATAGAATCATTACCAGCTATTCAAAAATCTAAAATAAATGTACCAGTTTGATAAATTTTACCCTCAAAATCATTACAGAGAAACGATGATCCTGAGGCTCCTAGAACTAAAACAGTTATAGGCAACCCACTAAAGTCCCACTTGATGATTTAACCTTGATGACTGGAGGATCTTAGAGTAGCACTGAAGGTTCAAGTACTATCACAGAATCATGGCCTCTCTCCCATTCCTGAAGTTAGCTCAGAGACACAAAATAAGGGGGATGTGGTGTCTTTGAAGAAAGATACTGCAACAACACAAGGACACAGTATAAACCTTCTCTTTGGCCTTCTCGAAAAGGAGCTCCTGGCCGTTATGAAATTAACTATCTCATGATTAGATCCTGGCATTAAGCTGATGTGAATGCCTAGGGACCTGGAGCACTGCTATGGTTTGCCAAATAGAGTAGGACCTTGTGAAAGTTGCAGGATAAAGTTTTAGATCAATCATTCCACTGTGGGTACAATGCATTGTTGAACTCATCTGAGATTATTATCTGTTACTAACTGCATAGCTGGAATAAATATACTTGTCTCCCTGACCAGTGGAGTGAGTGTTATTAAATTAGAAAGACCCAAGTGGAAGTCTATGGAACTACCCTCCCTCTAAAATAATCAATCAAAAGTAATATATCATCAAGGGGATTTCCTTTTTTTTTTTTTTTTTTTGAGTTGGAGTCTCACTCTGTCACCCAGACTGGAGTGCAGTGGCTGTG
>NW_006998576.1:11658-30484 GCF_000164805.1 Carlito syrichta | reverse complement strand
ATTCTCACCCAGACTGGAGTGCAGTGGCCGCTCCCGGCCACTGCAGCCTCGACCTGCTGGGCTCCAGCGATGCTTCCGCCTCAGCCTTCCAAGTAGCTGGAATTACAGGCATGCACTACCACACCCAGCTGATTTTTTGATTTATTGTAGAGATGAGGTCTCACTGCCCAGGTGGGTCTCGAACCCGTGGGCTCAGGCAATCCCCTCACCTCAGCCTCCCAAAGGTGCGGGATTACAGGCTGAGCCACCGAGCCCGGCTGAGTCAAGGGGATTTCAAAGATTAAGACTGTCATCAAAGATTTGAAAAAATTAAGAGTGAAGATTCCTATTATAACCCTTTCTGACTTATGCTTAGCCTGTAAGACAGGTATATTTTGGAGAACAATAGTGGACCATTGTAAACTCAATCCACCAGTGACTCCAAATGTAGGTGCTATTCTAGATATAGACTATTTACTAGAACAAATCAATACAGTCACTGAAGCCTTGTATACAACTATTGATCCAGAAAACACTTTTTGCTCTCTTAAATAAGAAGAGAAGATCAAAAACATTTTTATTTTACCTAGTAGGGACATCAGTGCACTTTCACTGCCTTACTCAAACTACATTCATTCTATGTCTTGTATGTCATGTTTAGTCTGCAGAACATACCACCACTGATCTGCTGCATTGATTATTTCATACTGATAGGACTAGTGAGCAGGAAAGAGCAGGCACCTAGATGCCTTGATATGATGAATAGGTGTCAGAAAGTGAGAGATAAGCTCCTTAAGAATGTCAGAGTCTGATAGTTTATTTAAATTTCTGTTATATTGTAGTGGTCTGGAACATGATAGAATTTCCCCTTTGAAATTAAAGACAAGTTCTACCTTGCACTTCCATCATTAACAAAGAGGTACAGATCTTGCAAATATATTTGTAGTATAGAAACAACTTGTTCCAAATTTGGTTATACTGATATAAGTCATTTACTGAGTAGCTCAAGGCAGCCAGATTTGAGTGGAGCCTACAAGAGAAGGCTTTTCCATCTGGTTCAGATTTCAGTGCAAGCAGCTTTGTCACTAGAGTCTGTGACCCAGTACCTCAAAATGTCTGTGACAGAACAGGCTACTATGTGTAGGATGTAGTAAGACCTCACAGAGAAAAACAGCACAGGTCCTAGGATTTTGGAGTAAGCTCATGTCTGTCCCCTTGAGGAATACCTCAGTGGCTCAATGGTTTGTTGCTAGTATCTTTTGGAGGTATAAATGCATGTGAAATGTGAGCCACACATCATGAGCTTGTTATTCTGATCTACAAATTCACCAGTCACGCATGCCCAAAAGTAGTCCATTGTCAGTAGCAGTGAAGTATACAAATCGGGTCTGGGTAAGTCCTAAAAGTATAAGTAATTTGCATTCACAGGTGGCTTCTATTCCCTTGGCATCTACTCTTGCTGCATCACTGCCTCTCTTTCAACCTATATATATGGCTTCATATGACATTCCCTAGGACCAGATGACTGAGAAAGAAAACAATTCAACATTAGTCTGCAGATATGTAGATTCCAATCAGAGAAGGATCCCTAGCACTATATACCCAATTAGAGATGGTCCCGAAGCACAGCAGGGAAGATATTGTCTCAAGGGCAGAATTTTGAGTGGTACATCTGATAGATCACTCTATCTGGAAAAAAAGGTGACTAGATGTATGGCTTTACACTGATTTGTAAGCTGTGTTTGAATGGTTAGCCAGTTAGCTAAGCCAAATGGTTAATTCAAAACAAGAGAATTACTAACAAGGAAGTTTGGGAGAGAGATTTGTAGATGAACCTCCCAGAAGGAGTCCAGAGCATGAAGACATTTCTATCTCAAGTGACACTCACCGAAAGACCTCCCAGCAGAGGTAGATAGGGTGGTTCAGTCTGTGGATGTCATTCAGAATCTTTTCTCAGTTACTCACTCCAGGGAAGAGCAGTCAGTCACTTTGTGGCTGGTTGATAACACTGGACCCCCTCATCATGGAAGAGGCAGTGTTTCTTTCTCACTAGAGAAGATATTTTCAAGATGTGGATTTGATTTGTACTCTTAGCTTTTCCCTACTTTTTCCAAAAACACCATTAATGGACTTTCTGAATGATGTTTCATCATGTGGTATTTTACCCAATATTGCTTCTGACCAGGAAATTCCATTTTATAGCAAAAGATGAAATGTGATGAGTTTGCTCATGGGATCTACTGTTCTTACCATGTTTCCCACTACTCAGAAGCAACCAGACATACAGAGTGGTAGAATGGCCTATGGGAGACTCACAGCATTGGGTGGGAGACAACAATCTGTGAGGTTGCACTCCTGTTACAAGGGAGGTAGTTTGTGCTTTGAATCAGTGACCATAGAGTCATAATATAGGCAGTGGCATAGTGCCTCTCACTATTATTCTTAAAGACCATTTGCAGTCAAGTCATATAAATTCATCAGCACTTTGAACTCTTGTGCATAAATTTTCCATCACCTCTGCAAGTAAAAAATCCAAACAAACTGAGGTTCTGATGGAGGGCAAAGGGAGCATGGAATGGGTAATAAAGAAATGTATAAATATGAAATATGGTAGTTCTGGCTACTTATAAAAACCAGTATTATAGTACCTACACATGTATTTTATTTATTTCTCTGTTAGGTATGTATGTATGCATACTAACCAACTTTTCTTTCTTTAATCACTCTTTTCTATGCTACTTTTATGTAGAGTATATTTTTGGTGGTTAGCTGTATACTTTGATATTTGGGTTTTAGGAAATTAAAATGGAATTGGGAATGAAATGGAGGAAGACAGAACATCACCAACTGCTGAAGGATCCTGGGGTCTCTCCTTTTGAGGAAAGGATGAGCATATTTGTGCATGATTAGTTGCATTATGTCAGGAACAGGTTAATACTGTTCCTGTTGAGAAGTATAACCATAAGAGATGGTGCATGTGAATGGTGAGGAGTCCGAATGGTGGACTGCAATGAGTACCATGGACTGGCTCTCCAGGCATTCATTCCAGCTCCCTGCTGGTGTGTCAGTCATCCCGCAAAGGCCAGCGAAGTAAAAGTTGCATTTCCCAGATTGTATTGCCTCTTGGACCTGCCAGTCTGATGTACTGAGGCCAGACTTGAATTCAAAAATGGGTAAAGTGAAAGAGAGGCAGATGTAAAGCCTCATTTGGGCCATGGATCATGGCAAAGACCAATTGTCTCCAGCAACCTGCTTGGGTAGCTCCCTTCAGTGACGTGGCCACTTTCCAAGTTGTGTCAGGGGCCATCATTCTGTCTCTTAGCCTGCTACAGCCCCAGTAGCAAATCTTCCACTCTCAACAAAAGCAAGAAATGCAAGTGTGGAGGCCAAGAGTCACTGGCACTTTCACAAAGAGCCATACAATTGTGTAAATACCTTAGACCTGGTACCAAGTCCCTTTCTGCTTAGGCTAGCTAGAGATGTTTCTGTTCTCTACCAGGAGCCCCACCTGATGCTCTGGGAGAGGCCAATGTTGAAAATAGAAGCTTCAGAAATGAACAAAAAGCGTATTTTCATTTATTTAGGCACCATGGACTATTTATGGACTTTTATAATGAAAAATGAAAAGAATAGATCAATTGTATTAATTTATTATGTAAAGGTCACTTTCCAAAAGATTTGAAAAATGCAATACTCTAATGAATCATTATAAACCTTCACCTCTGAAAACAATTGTTAGGGCACAAAATGCACATTGTGAAATTTGTATTTAACAATGTGATATTACTACATATGTAAATGTGTCCTCATGGCCTGAGAGGCAATGTGGCCAATGGTTTGGTGTTCTGGAGCTAGATGGGCCTGTGTTCAAATAGTGGATCTATAATTTACTAGCTATGTGACCTTAAGCAAGTCACTTACCCTCTCTGGACCTTTTTTTTTTTTTTTTACTGTAAACTAGTGATAATTTCAGTACCTGCAGTACCTACTTACTATGAAGATAAACTGGGCTGATAGATGTAAAATACTAGGAACAGTCTTTATTCCAAACACCTTTGCCATTTACATGAACATGTTGACTTATGAACCTAAAAATAAAAGGAAGTTGCAGGAAAAAACGAGGAAAGAAAAATAACATATATTACCATGATATCTTCTGTATTAATTTGACTGGGCTAAGGGATGCCCAGATAGCTGGTCAAACATTATTCTGGGTGTGTCTGTGAGAATATTTCCAGAAGAGATGAGCATTTTAACCAGCAGACTGAATAAAGAAGATCCTCCTCCTAAAGCAGACAGGCATTATCCAATCCATTTAGGGCCTGAATAGGAAAAAAAAGGTAGAGGAAGGGTGAATTCACTCTCAGCTTGAGTTATGGCAACCATCTTCTCCTGCCCTTGGACGTCTGCACTCCCAGGTCTTAGGTCTTTGGGCTTGGACTGGAACATAGCCAGTGCCTCCCCTGGTTCTCACGCCTTTGGGTTCAGATTGGAACCACACCACTGGTTTTCCTGGTTCTCCAGCATGAAGACAGCAGACTATGGGACTTCTCAGCTTCCATAATTGTTTGAGCCAATCTCTCATAATACAACTCTTCCTATATATTTATAGCCTATTTTTCCTATTTCTCTGAAGAACTCTAACTAATCTAGTTACAAACTATTGGACACAATATAATGTTTTAGGTTTCAAATGTCTCCCAAACATAACTGTTTACAGGAAGTACCAGATTTTACTTTGTCGCCTACAGGGCTAGTGTGGCTGTATCCCCAAGGACTCAGTGCCAGTCTAAAAGAATCCCACTATACCAAGAACTCATTATGTCTATAACATGTTGCTGAACTAGGAAGTATTCTGCCTAGGAGTCAAAATACCTGTGTGGAAGACCCACCTCTACAACATACTCACTGTGAATTGAAGCCTCCCAAACCTCCATTCTATCCTCTATTGAGTTAAATTATTAGCTGAGAATGGTAAACCCTTTCTGCATCCCCAGGGATATCATTAGGCTGGATATATCACAGGTGTCAACACCTTCTGTGAGACTTCAAGGACATATGAGAATAAGGGGCACTCATGATGCCCATAGCCACTCCAGAGTGGTAATTAATAAGGCATTATTAAACAAGAGCTCTGCCTTTAGAACACTCTAGAGGTTTTTATCCTTTATTGTTCTCTAGACCAGGGCTGTTCTAGTGCTGCACTGCCTAATACAGGAGCCACTAGCCACTTGTAGTGGCGCTAGTATGACAGAAGAACTGATTCTTACTTTTGATTTAATTTTAATTAGTTTAAATTTAAATAGCCGCATGTAGCTAGTGACTGTATATTGACTCAAGTAACTCTACACTGTTAGCTCCAAAAAGGCAGTGTCAGTGTCTGTGTCTTCCTTCTTCCTCCTGTATCCAGGGTGTCAAGCACCTGGTCACTACCCAGTAAATAATGTGGCAAATAAAACAATGCCTAAGTGACCATAAAGCTGGTAGCTATTGCTTCTGTATATGTGAGAAGTTAATTCTGTTTCTATTAGTACTGCCCAGAGCATAAAGAGAACTTCTCAATAATGAGGCACTGGAAGAAAAGGGGAGAAGAAGAGACATTACATCTACCCCCATTGGATCCTGCCTGCAATGGAGTTGGGAAGGTGAGAAGTCAGAGAGACACAGTAACTGCTGAGTGGAGTTGTGGGGGTGAGGTCTGCTGTAAAGTTACAGGTAGAACTTTGGCAAGTCCTGGGAAGGACTTTGAAGAGGACAATGTCAGGGCTGTTCGTGATCCTGTTTGATTCATGGTGGGGGGATAACCCTAACTTCACTTTAATGTGCTTTAACTTCCATCAAAAGCCAGGACCTATAGATCGCCTTTGAGAGATTGGCATTAGACTACTGGGCTTCTCTGCCTTGTAGCATGTAGAAGAAGAGCTGGAAATGCTGAAGAGCCCCTACGTGCCCATTAACTGTTGAAGGGAGGCTGCAGAAGCATGAAAGCCCAGTTCCCTTGCTTAGAGTTGAGGCAACTCTGAGTTGTAACTTGCACAGGTCTCCTGAAGTTGGGCTGGACAGGTCTGAGCTCAAGTGAAGACCTAAATTGGGCTTCTCCCCTCCCCTGTCTTGCTGTCCCCCACACATTCCCATGCTCTCTCCAGGAGCACTTCCTTGATGAATCACTTTACACAAACAAGTGATTCCCTCAGAGCTATTTCAGGGAACTCCACCTAAGACAGACACTTTGCTAACCAAACACAAGAGCGGCTGAAGAATTAATATGATAACCAATTTGCTAACTGAGTCTACAAACGTCCTCTGTCTGTCAAGGTGTAGCATTCCCCTGGGAAGCACTCTCAGGAAACCAAGTCGTAGTCCAAATGTGACTAGATGAACCAAGAGTCAGAGTAGAGTGTGGGAAGATTTTCAGCAATGTGTCTGTGAACCCCAGTTAGCCTGGCAGCTTACAAGTCTTCGTGAAAAGACTTACCCTGGAGAGATGGGACCACAACCCCAGGCTCCTTACTCCTAGATAAAGACACGCAGACACAGTACTTGGCTGTCTCCCGAGTATGCTCCTAAAAGACCTTGCCCTTCGATTTGCGCAATCACAGAATCTCAGGATTGGACCACATACTTGGGCTGCAACATGGTCAGTTTTCTTTCAGTATCTGCCTCCCAGGCACATCTTCTTGAGGCTACACCCTAGTCACTGTATTTGTGAGGATTCTCCAAAAAAAACAGAACCTATAGATGGGATGTATGTATGAAGAGAGAGAGAGAGAAAGATTTATTTTAAATAACTGGGTTACATAATTATGGGACTGGCAAATTAAAATCTATAGGATAGGTTGGTAAGATGGAGACCCAGGGAAGAGTCAAGGCTGTAGCTCAGGTCTAAAGGCCTTCTCAAGTCATCTGGAGGCAGAATTCCTTCCTTCTCAGGGGCCTCAGTCTTTTTTTCTTAAGGTCTTGAACTGATTAGATGAGGCCCATTTACATTATGGAGAGTAATCTTCTTTACTCAGTGTCATTAATTTAAATATCAATTGGACATTAAAACAAAACAAAACCAAAAAACTTTATAGCAACTTCTAGACTGGTATTTGACCAAAAACTATGCATCATGACCTAGCCAAGTTGACATATAAAATTAACCATCACAGCCACCTTAACTGCACTATTTTCTACACTTAAAATGCACTTTGTCTTCCCTCAAGGAAACTTGGAAAACTTGCTAATGTCCCAGCCACAAGCTGTCACTCCAAGTGGCTAATCTCAGTCATTTTATATTGGTTCTTGTTGACTTCAGCTTGCAGACCTGACTCCCAAATTTTACTTGCTGTGTACTCTTTGGGGCATGATCTGCCATGCAGACTACACTGAATGGGAGCTTGATGAGCATAGAAGCTAAGAGCTGGGACTCCAGAGTCAGACTTGGCTTTGAATCCCAGTTCTGCTGTTTACACTCTGTGGTTACAAGGAGTCATTTAGCTTCTCTGAGCCTGTTTCTAAGCAATAAAACAGAGGAAGCATAGCATCTTAAAGATTTTATGACAAGTCAATGGAATCATTCATATTACTAGTATTTATTGAACACCTATTCTGAGCCAAGCACTGTGGAAGGCCCTGGCACAGGAGTGGCAAAGAAAGAACAGGAGTTTGTGTCAGAAAGCTGACAGTCGAGTACAGCTTATATGTAAAGTTGTTGGCACAGTCCCAGACTCATGGTTAATTGTGGCTGGTATTATTTACTACTGAGAGTCGCTGGTTGCCAACAAAGGCCTTCTTTGAATGGGCAGAAAGCCTTTGTACATTTCTTGATGAGACCAAAAAAGTGAAGAAGTGCTGTCAGCACACACAGTACATATTTACTTAGACAAGATTGTGGCCTCTTATGGCTCATAGTAAAACAAAGGTATTACCCACTCTGGCAGGTAACTTTCAATTTGATGAAAAGGGGAATGCAGTCAGTCATTCTTGGGGAGGAGCCACCTATAATTAGCATCCATAGTGTCCCTTTTTTGTAACTGGGATTTGGGGCATCAGAACCAGGACACATAATCTGAGTATATTTGGGGAAACAATGGGCAAAGGATATATGAAATTGAGATTGCCCTAGTCAACCCATGATTTGTGGCCTCCAAAGAAACAGGCTGTGCTTCTAGGTTCACCTTGAAGAACCTAGCCTGCTAAAGTATTTTGCAGTTCCACTCCCCCAATATGAAGTTCTACCTTTTATGTTTCACTTGTGTTATGCATCTCCCTGCCATACTCTCAAAGTGGTCTATGTCCAAATCCCCAGAACCTGTGACTGTGTTATGTTACAGGGCAAGAAGGAAGAATTAAGCATGCAGATAGGATTGAGGTTGCAGATCAGCAAACAAAGATGTTATCCCGAACTTACTGAGTGATTACGAGGGTCCTTGAGTAGCGAAGAGGGAGACAGAAGTATCAGAACCAGAAAGATGGCATTGTGAGAAAGACTCAACTGACTATTCTGGCTTTCAAGATGAATGGGATCAAGGTCATGTGTCAAGAAATGTGGGGTCTCTAGAAGCTCATTCTTCCTTAACCTCCTCAGAAGCAATAATTATTACACATTCCTGTGTATCTTTCATGTTCACGTATACATACACAAAATGTGTGGATAAAGCTATCTTTTCAATAGATCAATAAAAACCAGAGGCAATGGGATGACCTTCTTAAACGCTAAAAAGAAAATAACTGTCAACCTAGAATCCAATGCCCAGGGGAAATATCCTTCAAAATAATGGTAAACTTTTGTTATTTACTAGCTAGGCTACCTTGAAAAATCTCAGATTTATTAATTGTAAAGTGGAGATGGCAATGTCCACTTAATTGGACTACTATAAATATTTAATTAAAATAATTACATGGAATACTAAACACAGTGCTTGGCACAAGTGATTGTTCAAAAATAATATTATTGTATTCATTAACATTTTCCCAATTACTAAATTAAAAGCAAAGTAAAGGTGTTGTCAGACAAACAAAGCAGGAACAATTTGATATAAGCATACCAATTCAAAAAGAAATTCTAAAGAAGTTGACCATAAATAGGAAAATCATCCTGAAGGGAGCATAGTGATGTATGAAGAATAAAGAACAGGGTAAGTACAAGGACATAACTGTCTAAAACAATAACAATAATAATGTCTGTATTAGTCTTCTCTGGATGCCATAAGAAAGTACCACAAACTGGGGGTTTACAAAAGAAATGTATTGTCTCACAGTTCTGGAGGCCAGAATTCCAATATCAAGGTATGGGTAGAACTGGTTTTTCCTGAGGCCCTTTCCTCGTCTTGAATGTGTCCTCATATGGTCTTCCGTCTGTGTGTGTCTCTGTCCTAATATCTTCTAATAAGGACACTAGTCAGATTAGGGCCCATCTTAATGACCTCATTTTGCCTCATACTTTCCTAAATATAGTCATATTCGATGGTACTGAGGGTTAGTACTTCAACTTGTAAATTATTTGTGGAGGGACACAATTCAGTCCATAACAATGTCTTTAGGGGTTTTAAATATATACAAAATTAAGATGCATGAATAGTATAAAAGGTTGTATAGGAGTAAATGGAGTTAAAATGTTGTAAAGTTCTAGAACTGCTCAGAAAGTGGTAAAAATTATAATTTTTGAAAGACCCCTAATAAGGTCTCTATTTAACTTATTCAGTTTATTTGATGTATGGTATACTCTCTAGGCCAATCACAAACAGTAAGATAGAGAAGGAGATAGAAATAATAATTTTAAAATTAATCCAAAATAAATAAGGAAAGGAGAAGAAAATGATAAGTTAAAACCATAACAAATAGAAAACAAATAGTAAATGCTGTATTTAAATTCAAATAGATTTGAAATTACATTAAAAATAATTAAAATAAATACTCCAATTAAAACACAGTGATTGTCAGACAAGATTTTTTAAACAATAGCAATAACATGCTGCTTACAAAAAAGACAACTTAATATATAGTTAGGTGTAAGAAACCAAAACGTTTGCAAGTTAAATAATAGAAAGTGGTACATCCTTTAAATATCAACCAAATGAAAGGAAGTGCATAATAATCTGACAAGTAGATTTCAATTGAGAAAGAATTACTAAAAATAAATAAAAGAATTTAATAATAAAAATAACTGTTATCAGAAAGTGATAACAATTCTAAATTTGAATGTACTTCAAAATATAGTTTTAAATGTGTAAATAAAATATTAAGATAGTTAAAAGAGGATGTATACAGACTCATAATCATAGGGAATTTAACACATCTCTCTTAGTAACTCAAAGAACAAGAAGGCAAAATATCAATAACTGTATAAAAAACTTGGTAGACATGATTAATAATTTGTTGGCACAGTGACATATAGAAATACTACACTCAACAACCCCAATATCTGTTATTTTCAAGTACACTTAGAACATTTGCTAAAAATGACTTGAGCCATAAAGAGCCTCTGAAAATTTTAGATGATTGAAATCACAGAGAATGCATTCTCTGACCCGGAGAGAATTAAGGATTTTTAAAAAAAGAAAGAAAAGAAAAACAGAGATAACTAAAAAATCAACAATACAGTAAACAATAAAATTCTAAACAATCCACAGATCAAAGAAATCACAATAAAATTTAGAAAATATCTTGAACTGGTTAACAATGAAAGTAGGATATGTCAAAATGTGTGGGATATATTAAGAGGGATAGTTAAAGTTTTAAATGTATATATTAGAAAAGAAGAAAAGCTGAAAAACAATTGCCTAAGTATCTTCTCGACCTACTGAGTTCAGGCGATCCTTCTGCCTCAGTCTTCCAAGGTAGCTGTAATTACAGGCATGCTCTACCACACCCAGCTAGTTTTTTTTTTTTTTTAATTGTAGAGACGAGGACTCACCAAGTTACCCAGGCTGGTCTCAAACCCCTGGACTCAGGCAATCTTCTTGCTTCCACTTCCCAGAGTGCTGGAATTACAGGTGTAAGCCAATGTGGCCAGCTAGAAATTTATGAAATAGAAAAAAAACTAATAAAATAAATAATCACTGACAAAATGAACCAAAAAAGAGAATATATAAATTGTTAATATCATGAAGAACGAAGGATATTATAAAAATGTCATACCAATAAATTTTGAAATGTAAATAAAATAGACAAAATCCTAGAAAAGCATGATTTACCAAACTAACATAAGATGCAATCAGAAATCTGAATTGTCATATATGTTCTGGAGAAATTGAAACTGTAATTTAATTCTTTCCCATAAATAAAATTCCATGTCCAAATTCTTCTCATGAAAGCCTGCTAAACATTTAAGAAGTAAATGATACTGATCTTACTCATTCTCATCCAGATACAGAAAAAGAGGGCACACTTTTCAACTCATTTTATGAGACCAGCTAACCTTGATATCAAAATCAACAACAACAAAAAAGGAAACTTACAGACCAACCTCTCTCATAACATAGTGCAAAATTACTAAATAAAGCATTAGCAAATCAAATCCAGGAGCTAATCAAGTTATAATAAAACAAATCCAAATTGAATTTGTTCTAGGAATTCAAAGTTGACTTAATGTTCAAAAAATTAGTCAATGTAATTCCCTACACTAAGAAAATAAAAGGAAAATTATTTAATCATCTAAATAGATATAAAAAAGCATTTTATAAAATTCAATGTTTATTTGTGATTTTTAAAAACAGGAAAAAATTCTTACCATAGGACTCAAAGAGTACTTCCTTAAACTAAAAGAGTAGTTTGGGGGGGGAAATTATGAAATAAATATTACGCCTAATGTAAAATATTGAAAGATTTCCCTACAAATCAAAATAGAACAAAGATATTTAGAGATACCACTTCCATTCAACATTTAACAGAGATCGTTATAAGTACAATAAGGAAAGAGGAATAAATAAAAACTAAATAATTAGAAACAGTGAGAAATCAAATTGCTATTTTTTATGGATAACATGATTGCATACATAGAAAATTCAGAAAAAAAGTTACAGAAAACCCATTTACATTAATAAGAAAATCTAGCAAGGTGATGGACAGGTCAATATACAAAGTTTGCTTATATTTGTATATTTTGACAACAAACAAAATAACACTAAAATTTAAATGATACAATTAAAATTACATAAGTAAGGAATAAATCTATGATGTGCGAGACCTGTACACAGAAAGCTATAAAAGTACTTGAAGAATCAAAAATTTGACTAAGTGGAGGGATGAACCATGTTTATGACTTTAAACACTTAATATTATAAAGATGTCAGATCCTCTCAAACTGGTTTCTAGATTTAATGCATATGCTCTAAACATTTTATTAGGTATTTTTCATGGAAGTTGGCAAGTTACTTAATATGCAAATGCAAAGAGCTAACAATAACTAAGACAATCTTACATAGAAGAAAGCTGGAGAACTCACTATCAGCTATCAATACTTATTATAAAACTACAATAGATAAAATATGATGACAATACCGGTGAGTGAATAGACAAATAGAACAATGGAACAAAATAGGGTAAATGCTTATTTGCAAAATACTTGATATATGACTGAGTTGCAACCATATGGTTTTGCAGACGATGGTCTTTTTAATGTTACAGGGTCAATCAAATATCTATATGGAAAAATATTGACTCCTACCTTGCACCATACAGGTTCCAAGAGAATGCTATATTTAAACATGAAAGTTTCTAGAGCATAATATATGAAAAGGACTCCATGATCTTAGGCAAAGATTTCTTATTGAGACATAAAAAGTGCTGACCGTAAAGGAAAAAATTGGACCATATTAAAACTAAAAATTTGTCTTTTTCAAAAGACACCATTAAGGTAAGCTACCAAGTGAGTGTGTGGGTGTATGTGTGTGTGTGTGTGTGCGCATGTGTGTGTGTATTTCAAAGCATACAACATTTAGCACATAGTCTTTTGTGTCTGGCACAATAACCAAACCCCTTGGAAACTACCCAGATGTCCATCGATAGTAAAATGGATGTGATCAAGGTCTCCATGACCACACTCAGTTTGACGATTCACTTAGAGGGATGCACAGGGCTCAATATATGTGTTGACTACAGCTATGATATATTAAAGTAAGCAGATACAGAGCAAAATCGGCAAAAGGAGAAAGGCACTAAGGGTAAAGTCTGAAGAAAATCAGGTGCAAGTTTTCAAGAGTCCTCTCCCAGTTGAGTCACAAAAGATGCACTTAATTTCCCCAGCAACAGGTTCTGTCTACACATGTAAAGAATTGTCTACCAAGGAAGCTCATGATGGGTGGGGAGCCCAAGAATTTTATTGAAGACTGGTCATATAAGGACCCTCAGAAGGCCATTTTTAAAAAAGATGCGAAAGCAATGCAATGGAGAAAAGATAGTCTTTCAGCACATGGTGCTGGAACAACTGGATATTCACGCCTTATACAAAAGTTAACTAGACTTCTGTTTTCTACTCCATTTGTAAAAAGTTTGAAGTCATCACTCCCATCCTCACAACAATAAAAAAGCTGAGCAAACTGAAAATCCACAACTCTTCTTAGATCCACCAGAGAATTGACAACACAGGACAAATTGCTGCCCCCCAAATAGACAGACACATGAATACAGAGAATCACAGCTTATTGGAAACAGAAGCCACTGCAGCAAGTAACTAATGGGCAGGTAAACTTAAGCCGTAATTGACTAATTGCTGGAAGCTAAGCTTGGACTAGTTTGAGTTAAAAACTCCTCAGAGGCTCAGGCAGGGAGTGTGGGAGGAAGAGTTCATACCTTCATGAGTTTTACCTCCTGGAGACCCA
Source organism: Carlito syrichta (assembly GCF_000164805.1). Taxonomy (NCBI): domain Eukaryota; kingdom Metazoa; phylum Chordata; class Mammalia; order Primates; family Tarsiidae; genus Carlito; species Carlito syrichta. The sequence continues at coordinate 16,703 of NW_006998576.1, read as the reverse complement.
TAAAGTTATCAAAGTGAAGATCAGATAAAAATCCTCTTCCACTTCTAGTAGGAGAAGGAAAAAGTAACCATTTTGAAATATATTGCAGCCATGAAGAAGGACAAAATTATGGACTTCCCAGCAACTTGGATGGATTTAAAATCTATAATACTCAGTGATTTATCACAGAAACAAAGAACAGAGTACCACATGTTCTCATTCGTAAGCAGACCCTGAATATTTACCATAATACTATAAGAAAGGGATTGGCAGTAGCCAGAAACTGCCAGGGGAGGGGGTGGCACATAACATCAATAAGTGTGCCTGATCTCATACCAGGCAAAGTGGGGGTCAAAGGGAGGCCCAGACTTTATCTGTACAATGACCACTTGTACACCTAATCCTGAATTGTACCCCACATCTTTAAAACTTAAAAAAAAAAGGCTGTGAGAGTGGGCCCTAATTCAGTCTGACTGGTGTCATTATAAGAAAAGGAAATTTAGACACACAAAAATAAATCAGGAATGTGCACACACAGAGGGAAGACCATGTAAAAACAGAGAGAGAAAATGTAACCATGTGCAAATCATGGAGAAAGACCTCGGAAGAAACCAATTCTGATAACAACTTAATCTTGGACTTTCAGCCCCCAGAACTGTGAGAAAATCTATTTCTGTTATATAAGCAACCTAGTCTGTGTATTTTATCATGGCAACCCTAATAGATGAAGACAGATTTTGGTAACAGGAAGTGGGATGCTGTTATAACAAATACCTAAAAGTGTGGGAGTGGCTTTGAAACTGGACAAAAAGAGTGCTGATTTGCATGTTAGGAAAAGCCTAGATTGCCTCGAAGTGATTTGGTAGAAATATGGAAATTAAAGGTCCTTCTGGTGAGGAAAAAAAAAAAGAAATATACTCAGAATTTCGTTGTTATTAACAAAGCCTTTTCCTCAAAGGAAACTACTTTACCAAAACTTAGCAAGTATGGAAGGGGGAAAATACCCAAATGCATCCTCCTCTAACTTTCTTGTCTCACCCAAAGGCAGGGAGTTGGGGGGGGGGGACTGAGAAGCACATGTGAAGGTCACTGCTCAGGGACACAGGCTTATTAAAAAAAACTAATTCCTTCTTTTTGGACTATAAAGAGCTTCCCTTTTCCTCATACTTTACCACCACATCAACAGGCAGAAGATTCAGTGGAAAATAACTATAAACCTAAGGTTCCTTTTTATTTATTTATTTTTTATTTTTAAAATGCAGGATACAATTCAGAGTCAGGTATGCAAATGGTTATTATGCAGGTACCTTTACTGATGAAGTGCATCCCCTCTTCTTCTCTCCCCTGGCAATTTCTCACTATTGCCAATCCCTTTCTTAGAGTATTATAACAATTGTTCAAGGTCCGTTTATGAGTGAGCGAATGTGGTACATAGTTCTTTTTTTCTGTTATATATCACTCAGTATTATAGACTCTAAATCCATCCAAGGTGCTGGGAAGTTCATAATTTTGTCCTTCTTTATGACTGTGTAATATTCCGTCGTGTTTATGTACCACATTTTAAAAATCCAATCCTTTTTCAATGGGCAGCACAGTTGGTTCCATGTTTTTGCTATTGTGAATAATGCTTCAATAAACATGTGTGTACAGGTATCTTTTTCATAGAGTGATTTGAGTTCTCTGGGTATAATCCCAGAAGGGGGATTGCAGGGTTGTATGGAAGGCCGAATTTTAGATATTTTAGGAATAACCAAACTGTTTTCCAGAGAAGTTGTACTAGTTTGCACTCCCTTCAACAGTGTAGAAGTGTTCCCTTTTCCCTGCATCCTTTCCAGCATCTGTTGTTTTTTGTTATTGGTGATGGCCACCCTGACTGGAGTTAGGTAGTATCCCAGTATGGTTTTGATTTGCATTTCTTTGATGATTAGTGAGGCTGACCATTTTTTCATGTATCTGTTGGCTACTTGTATGTCTTCTTTTGAGAAGTGTCTGTTCATATCTTTTGGCACTTTGCAATGGGCTGTTTGTTTTTTTCTTTTTGGCATATTTGAATTCCTTGTAGACCCTGGATGTTAGGCCTTTGTGAGATATACAGTTGGCAATATTTTTTCCCATTCTGTGGGCTATCTCCTCGCTCTCTTGATGGTTTCTTTAGTTTTGCAGAAGCTTGTCAGTTTGATGAGGTCACACTTGTCTATCTTATCTCTTATGGCATGGGCATTTGGGGTTTTGATCAGGAATTGATTGCCAGTTCCAATTTCCATAAGGGTGTCTCATGCATTTTCTAAGGTTCTTATAATTTGAGGTTTTACATTTAGGTCTTTGATCCATTTAGAGTTGATTTTTTGTGTATGGTGATAGGTAGGGGTCTTGTTTTAATCTTCTGCATATGGTCAGCTAAGAGTCTACTTAAGAAGGAGTCTCTAGGGAAATCCCAAGACAACAAAGAACACAAAAACAGGGAGTCTAGAGTCCTGATTGCTTAAAGCAATCATCTAACACAGCTTAACTCCTGGCCAGATAAACATAAAACCTCATGCTAAAGGCCTATTTACTTTAGTTTCTATCACCTAGTAAATTATATCTAGTTTTGAAAATAAAATTGCAAATCATGCAAAAACAAAACAAAGAAAATAGTCTGAAGAGAAAAAGCAAACAGAAGCATCACACTTAGACTTGGCGCTGATTTTGGAATTATCAAAGCATAAATATAAAATCACTGTATATAATATGCTAGGGGCTCTAATGGGGAAAAAATTGAATAACAGTCAAGAACAGATGAGTAATGTGAACAGAGATAAAGAAGCTCCAAAAAAGAATCAAAAGAAAATACTAGAAATAAAAAGCACTGTAACAAAGTGAAAAATGCCTTTGATAGGCTTATTAGTAGACTGGACACAGTCAAGGAAAAAATCAGTGAACTGTGAGATAAGTAAATAGAAACTTCCCAAACTGAAATGCAAAAATAAAAAAGAATGGGGGGAAAAATGGAATATCCAAAAACTGTGGGCTAATTACAAAGAGTATTAAAACACACATAATGAGAATACCAGAAGGAGAAGAAAAGTAATAAATGTAAGAAATATTTAAAATAATATTAATTCAGAATTTCCAAAAATTAATGACAGAAACTAGACCACAGATTTAAAGCTCAGAGAACACCAATCAGAAGAAATATCATATATATGTATATAATCATGGCATGTTGAAACTATAGAAAATCAAACACAAAGAGAAAAAAACACCTTGAATAGGAACAAAGATAAGAATTACACCAGAATTCTCTGGGAAAATCATATAAGCAAGAAAAATGTAGAGCGATAATGTTTGAGATGTTGAAAGGATTTGTAAAAACCCCACCAATCTAGAATTATGTACCCAGAAAAATTATCATTTAAAAGTGAAGGAGAAATACTTTGTCAGGTAATAACTGAGGAAATAAAAATCACTGTAACTGGGGGAATTTGCAGATCTACCTTGCAAAAAAATGATAAAAGAAGTTCTTCAGAGAAAAAGTAAATGGTATAGGTTAGAAACTCAGAACTACATAAAGAAAGGAAGCATGTCAGAGAAGGAATAAATAAAGGTAAAATATTTTATTCTTAATTTCTGACAGTTTTCTCAAAACAATAAGAGTAACCAATGCATTAGATGACTACAGCATATCCTAGGTGAGGTGAATGGCAGCAGTGTCCTAAAGGATAAGAGGGAGAAATTGGGGATATTTTGCAAAAGTACCTATACTACCTATGAAGTAGCATAGTGTCATTTGAAAGTAAATTTAGATCTTTGGCCATACCACCCTGCATGCACCCAAACTCATCTGAAAGCTACTTTAGATTAGTTTTAACCTAAATTTCAAACTCTTTGGAAACCACTAAAAATTTTAAAGAATTCTAATTGATATGCTAAGAGAATATATAAAATTAAATGATATAAAATGTTCAATTAAAACCAAAAAAGACAGAAAAAGAGAAGATAAAAAAAGAACAAGTGCAATAAAATTTTCTACTTACAAATATGGTAGATATTAATTCAACTATATTACCAATCACTTTAAATGTAAATGATCTAAATATACCTAGTAAAAGACAAAGACTATCCGAGTGAATAAAAATCAAGATCTAAGTATATATTGTCCACAAGAAACATACTTTGAATATTAATACATAGATAAACTAAAAATAAAGTGATGGGCCAGGCATGGTGGCTCATGCCTGTAATCCCAGCATTTTGAAAGGCAGAGGTGAGAGGATCACTTGAGGCCAGGAGTATGAGACCAGCCTGGGCAACAAAGTGAGACCTTGTCTCTACAAAAATAAAAATAATTTTTAAAAAATCAGTTGGGTGTGGTGGTATGTGCTTGTAGTCCCAGTTGCTGAAGTAGAAAGATCACTTGAGCCCAGAAATTCGAGGCTGAGGTGAGCAGTGATCATGCCACTGAACTTCAACCTGAGTATTAGAGTGAAACCTGTCATATAAATAAAAAGCAAACAAACAAATAAATAAACGGATGCAAAAAATACCATGCTAACCCTCATCAAAGTGGCAGTCGCTATACCAATGCCAGACAAATCAGACTACAGAGCAAAGAAGATTATCAGAAATAAAAGTCAACATTAAAAATAATAAAGCATTCAATTCTCCAAGAAAACATAATTCTTAATGTGTAAGAACAGAGAGCATCAATATATGTGAGGCAAAAACTGTAAAGATATATAGACAATTTCACTATTACTATTGGAGACTTAAACAATTATGTCTATCCATAATTGACATAATGGCAGGCAGAAAAATCAATTAGAATATAGTTAATGAAACACTATTATCAATCAGCTAGATCTAATAAATATTTATAGAAATAGTTGTGGACTTCATATAGCAATAGCAGAATACACATTCTTTTTAAGCTCACACAGAACATTTTATCAAAATAGAATTTACTACAATGGCACATTCTGAGCCATAAGATGGAATTTAAATAATTTAGAAGAGCTGGGCTCGGTGGCTCAGCCTGTAATCCCGCGCCTTTGGGAGGCTGAGGTGAGTGGATTGCCTGAGCCCAC